>NC_141163.1:612500-912500 GCF_053477565.2 Lygodium microphyllum | reverse complement strand
TTGCTGTCATTGGGGTGGACTTGCACCACTTGATTGTAACGTGAGAAGTTGTCTAGGAAACTATAAGCTTCTTTGCCAGTCACTCTCTCAAGCATATGCTCAGTGTACAGTAGTGGATATTTATCTCTCTTCGTAGCATCGTTGACTTTCTTATCATTAATGCACACTTTGATTTTTTCGTTCTTCTTTAGGACGATTACAATGGGCAAAACCCAATCTGTGTGCTCAATTTCATAGATGAATCCCACTCTTAACAACTTTTCTATCTCCTCCTTGATTGCATGAGCATGCTTGGGATCCATAGGGTATGGTTGCTGCTTGACTGGCGTTGCGTCCAGTGTCATGGGAATATCATGATTCACTACACTCAGATCTACTCCTTTTAGCTCATTGAGGGACTAAGTGAATGCATCTATGTACTCTCGTAGTAGTGCAACGAGATCTACTTCTTCCTACTCGCTCAGGTCATCAGCTATGAAGGCAAGTTAGGGCTTCTCCCCTTCCCTAGCTAGGTTGACCTCTTTGACCTTAGCAGGCTCTTATGGGTTCGTTTACTTGTCCTTGCCTCTTGGCACCTAGCAAGATCACTACTATATTTCCTTTCTTAAATTTTGTGAATCGCTTTGGTAGACCTTGTAGTTTTTTCTACTCCTCAACATTTGACTCTTTAGATTGCCTCTTTCTTTCCTCCTTTGACCGTCTACGCCTTAGGTGGATTGGCAAGTCCCCCTTGGTGAGTTTGATCTTAGATGTCGGGATATTTTAGGGTTGCTATCTGAGCTTACTTCCAAATCAGAGTCAAACTCTTCGTCTTCGCTGGAAGAGGGAATCTCTCTTGGTGGTCATAGCTCTAAAGGTGATTCTATCCTAAGTAGTGGTGTGGCACTTGGTTGGGTGAGCCTTGCCCCTCGTAGTCAATCGCTTCTATGTGCTCCAACCATGTTTAATCACACTCCGTTTGCATTATTCCTCTATCAATTCTAAAGGTACTCTCTTTATATAGCTTGGAATCTATTTGCATTTTCTCAATCTCATGTCCATATTAGTGTCATACTCTATTGTATCAATCTCTTCTTCGCTCTCTTCACTGAAGGAATAGCAATCCTTGTACTCCTCATCATCCGAACTATCCTCGTCCAACTACTCGTCATCTCCTAGGTTTCTATACTCCTCTTCTCATCCATGACCAAAGCCCAATTTTTCATCAAGTTTAGATCATGTACTTTGGTCCATTTCCACTTGGGTTTGTCCATGAGATCCTTGAGGGTTTTAAGATTAGTGGCTAGGTTGTCACCTGGCTTGTTTGTTAAGTACTCTGAGATCTTGTGGAGCTCTCGCTTGTTATTCGAGACGTGGAACGTGACAGGGGTGGGCCGGCTACTACAAGAGCTTCTAGAGCCATCATGCATAAAGGTACTGAGGGATTATTCATGGGCTTATCAAATGCCTTAGTAGCTTTCTTGTATTCATCCTCATTGTTTGAGAATGGAAAATAGATTATGGCTAGCACATGCATCCAATCACAGTCATCCTCAAGGCAAGGGATATTCATTAGTGGCCCGTAAGATTTCCTAACTTGAGTTTCACCCTTCAGCATGGTGGGGATGGTATCCATGTCGAATGGCATGGTCTTCTAGGTATCCATCTCTACCCTTACTACTTTCATTTGATTGCCCAAGAAGATCAGACCGTTGCTCTAGTCTTCTATGACTCGTGCGTTTTGCATCTAGGGTAAGCTAGCAGGATGTCATAGTCTACCCCCTTCATGACAAGGAAATTCATTGAAAACTAGACTCCTACAATCTTCAATTATTAAACACCCCAAATGGCTTAACTTTTATTCCATTGGCTAGTGTGACATTGAACTTAGTGTTCTCAATAGGTGGATTACCCCAATCTTGGAGCATTGCATGGCTAAGTACACTAACTCCTGCCCCCGTTTCTACGATTCCTTTCCTTGTAGCATCTCCTAGTACTAGGACAAGCAAGATCGCATGCATCTCAATGCCTTCCCAAAAAGTATTAATATGTAAGGACTTGGGTACTAAGTGCTGTGTCAAGCTTGGTATATCTAAGTCACTGCATCGAGGTCATGCACGTCAATTGCCCCTTGCTCGATTGGTCCTTCTACCCACTGCTTCAACTCTTGCCACAACGTTGGGTGCTGCCTAAGTAAGTCTCCTAAGTGCAAAGTCACAAGGGTTGACACTAGCATCATAAGAAGGTTGCATTAGGAAAAAAAATGAACTCACAAATGGGCCCTTAAAAATAATATAGTTTAAGATGTGGGCCTTTTGGATTGTCCAATAGGAAGATTAGATGTTGACATCCATGGAGGGTGAATCTTCTCTCTCCAAATCTTGGGTTTTTAATTAAAAAAGGGGTAGTGGGGGATTAAAAAAAGGGAGAATGAATAGTACATAAAATTTGAGTTTCTCTCACCTCGTATTTCCCCCCCTTTTTTTGGAGAATTTTCAATTTCAGTTTTTTTCCTCTCACGAAATCAGTTTGACCCAAAAGTTGAGCAACAGACCACTTTCCCTCTCTTCTCTATACTCGTGAATTTTCATCTCCATTGAAGCTCCCTCTGCTGAGAGTAATTAGGGTTTTGAGCATTCTGCTTACCTCTGCACTTTCTTCTCCACAAAGCTCCAGATTTTGGGCAAAACACAGGTGCCCATCTCTCTTTGCATTTTCTCTTTTTTGCTATTTTTTCAATAGGGTTTGATATCATTTCTTACTGTTGTTGGTATTTTATTGCAGAGGTTGTTTGGGGCAGGAGACGGAGGTGCTTGTCTCTCTCTCCTTTCTTTCCCCCCTCTCTCTATGTGTTGTTTCTCTTTTATGTTGTGTTTTCAATGGAATTTGTGTTAGATATGGTCAATGCCCCACCCTCATTAGGTGCCACCAATGATCCATGGTGCTCAAAGTTGTAAGGCCCCCATTATGAGGAGAAGCCAAATGTGAGCCCGTGAGTCCTGGCTTGTATATCAGATGAGGTCTATGTGACCGGAAGGCAAAAAAGGTGACCGTTGTGGGTCTAATCTTTGGGTTAGACGCAGTGGTTAAGTTGGTAGCAACTCGAGGCGCATTGCATCGAGTTGTGGGGTAAGGGCCTGATGGTAAAGGGAATATTCCCTGGTCGACTAGTGGAGGCTTATATGGTAGGTCGATCAAGCCGACCTAACGGCCTTCGCGGGCTATAAAAGCTAAACGCCTTCACAGCCATCTATCATTCATCTTTCACCTAGTCAGAGTTGTTGTTCCACCTAGCCTTAAGCTCTTCACCTATCTTCTATCTAGATCACCATCTAAGCTTCACACAGTGGAAGTGCACGAGTGGACAGAGCCATCTTTGTATCAATTGTTTGGAGCTAAAGAATTTACTGATTCTAATCTTATCTGTTGTATACTCTCTATCTCTTTCTCAAATTCTGTTTGCTGCACCGTGTAATTTTTTACAATTTGATGTTGGTTCTAATTGTTATTTTCTTGTAGAGTTTATTTGGAGCAAGAGGCAAAGGTGTTAACCTCTCTCTCTGTTTGTTTGTTTTTTTTTTTTTTTGCTGATATCTTTTCAATACAACACAATGTTAGTTCTAACCCTTGTTGTTGTTTTGTTGCAGAGATCATTTTGGGTGACATTGTATAAGTGCTTATCTCTCTCTCCCTCTCTCTTTCTTAGTGTATGTTTCCTCTTTTCTATTGTTTTTCAGTATATCTTCATGTAAATACTCTCTTGCAAAATTGTCTTTTGCAGAGATCAAATTGGGCAAGATTGGATAGGTGCTCATTTCTTTCTCTCTCCTGCGTACTCACACAAACTCTCTCTTTCTTCCTCTCTACATTATCCCTTTTCTACTATCTTTACAATAGGGTTTGATGCTAGTTCTAACTTAAGGATCAATTGTTGTTGCCGCACTTAACACAAGGTAGAGCAGAGATTCTGTAGCTCAATTTACAGGTAAATCTACCATATTTTGTGGTGCCAAAATTTATTCATTTAATTAGTGACTTTTATATTTAATGGGATTGATGTTTTCTTATGTCCATCATTTGCAATGGGTTTTGATTAGCAATGATTCAATCTTATCTTCAGCAAATCAGCTTATAGGTAAATTGGCAATGTTTTGTATTGCTTCTATTCATGCAGTTATCTAGATATTTTTTGCTAAAAGGGATTCATACAAGTATTTTTGTTAAAAGGGATTCATATAGGTGTTTTTTTATACATGCAGGTATTGTACAAGGTTTAGGTGAAGCATATAATTCTCCATCAACTATTTTGATGTGGTGAGTGATTCCTTTGTATTGGATGATATGGATCTACTGGAAGTCGATGGTTCAAAAATCCTCTGCTTTATTGGTCCTATGTGTCCATTTGGATCTCCATGCCAATTGGCAATGATCCATGAAACTCCTGTATCATATCATCCATATAACACACAATGTGTTGAGTCTTATAATATCTCAAGTGTCAATCCAATGTGCCTATTGTCAAGAATCGCGTGGTGAAGGGGGTTGCTCAAGATGCTGCGCCGAACACACATAGAATGCACAAGAAGAAGCTCACTCAAGAGACAAGAAGAGAGATGGAGGCCAAAACGTTTTCTTGCTGATTTCTTCTTCTTCTTCCACACACTTTACAATGTACACAAAGTATAGATAAGATACAACATAAAAGGAAAGTGGCCTACTAAGTCAAACAATGCATAACCGACTACACTAGTCGACTGGCGCTATAACTATGCCAGCTGTAAATAGGTGTAACAACTTGAATATAATAAGTAATGAGTCAGTGGCCATGTGAGAGTCATAGTGACCACCGACGTGCTAAGTGTAGACGTGTGGACCCATCTAACCAGGCGGTCTATCATCAATGTCTGCATGTGTTGAGCTTGTCATTTCAACACTCCCCCTCAAGCTCAACTGCATCTCTGCAACTCCAAGTAAGCTTCGAAACTTTTGAAGCTTCTCTGTACCCAATGCCTTTGTGAAGATGTCAGCTATCTGATCCTGTGTGCTGACATACACCAAGTCAATCTCACCTGCTAGTACCTTCTCTCTCACAAAGTGGTAGTGTACCTCAATATGTTTTGTCCTGGCATGGAACACAGGGTTCCTAGCCAACTGTATACTGCTCATGTTGTCACAATAAATGACAACTGGACCTTCCACGTGCACATCCAAATCAGCCAATAGCTTTTGCAGCCATACTACCTCACATGCTGCAACAGCAGCACCTCTATACTCAGCCTCTGTACTCGACAAAGCAACTGTAGATTGCTTTTTGCTGCTCCATGCAACTGCTGCACTACCAAGAGAGAACATGTATCCGCTGGTAGATCTTCTATCAGACATACTACCAGCCCAATCTGCATCTGTGTATCCAAACACATGTACATCTGTACCTGCCTCATAGAAAAGTCCATAATGTAATGTGGACTTCACATATCTCAATATGCGTCTAACTGCATCCAAATGTGGCTTTCTAGGTACTTGCATAAACTGACTCACAAGACCAACAGCGTAGCTCAAGTCTGGCCTTGTAATGGTCATGTAGATCAAACTCCCCACTATCCTCCTTGTTGAGATATCGAGCTCCACTCGTGATACGCCAGGGTGACCGTTGTGTATTTATGTCACCGACTTGTCAGTTGCAGACGCGGTTGGTACACCGCCCATGAATAATAGCTACATGATAGCTATCCTTATCTACTCTAGTTCGTGGCTCAGTTAGTATGCCACCTTAGTTAGTTGAGTTTGGTTTGAGACCCATATATAGGGTTCTTCTATTTCTTTGTACTTGAGTTCTTTTGGCTTACACAACTAAGAAGAGGAAAACTGTTTTCAGCCTCCACCCTTGTGTGTCTTCCCCCATTGTGCAAGCAAGAAAGCTTCAAGCGAGACTCCTTCCTTCTCTCTCACAATCTTGACATGGTATCAGAGCCTTGTTCGTGGTAAGGAGCTCAAGAAATGGTGCGCAGATCGGACGCAGATAGCTCACGTGGTGAATCCCGGAAGGTCCCCAAGAACAAAGTACTCTACTTTTTAGCACAAAAACCCATGTAAAAGCAAGCACGACATGAGACAAGAGACAAATTGGGTTCAATCTCCCCCATGCCCTGTGTGAGCGCTTCACAAAGCATGTATTTAATGTATATTTCCAATCTTTATGCTCAAAAATAGCCCAATTACAAAAATATGACAAGCTTTTAGCTTTTGAGTTTGCTTTCTACCAAAAATAAGAAAATAAAGCTAATGGACGGTGCCCATAGAGTCTGGCACGCCCAATCTCAATGTCCAAATAGAAATAACATATCCAGGCGCATAAGCGCATACAAAATAATAATAAATAATCAATGTCTCTATAGACATAACAAAATATAGGCGTGGCGCCTATCAAAATATAGTCCAAAGGTCGAAAACCCGCTAGACTCCAATGCTTTCCTCCGCCACTGCTGCTATCTCTACACATCAACTGAAGCATTCACAATCGTTAGTAAAATAACACAATTAAACCGACAAAAGTGAATACCTAGCAGTCTTCAGCTACATAAATAAATCAACTGGTTAGAAATAGATCCTAACCTTAATTTATTACGAGTGCGCACTCTAAACTCATAAACGTTTATTAATTTAATATGCATTTTGCGGAATCACCCGCTATGGAATCACCCATGTACACACTAAATTAATGAAACGCCCGAAAAGGACAGGCGTCCCCATCAACTTCTCGCACAAAGAATCCTCTTTGCGTATGAGCCCCGGTCATCTGAGTTTACGGAATCCACCGTAAAACCTCACGGAATCCACCGTGGAATACCGTGGAATATGCCGCCTGGCATCAAGAAAGCAAGCCAAGCTCGCGGTGTTCTGGTAAGAGGAACAGTGTTGCTTTCATTTTCTGTTTCGGGAGCAGATCTCTGCAGGTAGCACAGCCGAAAAGTGCAGGAGTGCATTGTCTCAGGTTGAGACGCCCTTCGCGGTGAAGCAAAAGGGCAGTATATGCTGCGGGAAAGGGCTTTAGCCCTTGGCGACCTTGTTTTTTTTGTTTGAGGCCATTTCGGGGCCTATTTTGGAGGCGGAAGTTTTCTGCACACACTCAGGAAAAGGCCCAGTTTTATGCTGTGCAGCCACTGTTCTACAGGTCGGTGAATAATTACTGTAAAAATTGCATTGTATGCTTGTGCGCAGAGACATTGGGAGTTACAGAATCATCCCTGTTGCCTGTTGATGCAAAATCGTCACTAGGAAGTGACTGTGTGGTCAAATACCACTTTCGCCAGTTTTGCAGATTTTCCCTTGTGAGGGTGAAGCTGTGGTTTTTGCAGTGACAGAATTTTTTGCAGTCTTCTGTAATGGCATCTGATTCTCTTTCACAGATTGTCACTGAAAAGCTTGACAAGAACAACTTCCAAGCATGGAAGTTTAGAATGACGAATTTCCTTATGGGAAAAGGATATTGGGAATTTGTTGCAGGAAATGAAGAAGAACCAGTTCTTCCTAATGTTCCCAATCAACAGCAAATGCAGGCATTTAAAGCATGGCATGAGAGAGCCAGGAAAGTTATGTATTGGCTGTCTATCAGCATTTCAGACTCTATGATTGTGCATATTCAGGATGCAAGTACGCCAAAGGAGGCATGGGATACTTTGTCAAAAATGTATAGCACAAATACGCAAGCCAGGAAAATGTAGCTCAAGCAAGAGTTGCACAATGTGCAAAGAGAAAATATGAGCATCAACGACTACCACATGAAGGTGAAGAAGATTGCAGATGCACTTGCTTCCATTGGGTCACCAGTGGAAGATGATGATTTAGTTTCTGTGACCTTGAATGGTCTAGGAAAGGATTATGCACAGTTTCGGACATCCATTTCAGTTCGTGAAAGATTTCCTGATTTTGAGGAGTTGATTGCTCTTCTAATTTCTGAGGAACAGAGAAATGGTGGTGCATCTTCGTCAGAAGGAACTTCAAAAGAAGCTGTCTTCTACTCAAATGCTGGAAGAGGTAGAGGCAGAGGTAGAGGAGGCCAATTTGCAGGCCGTGGCAGAAATCAGAATATGCAGTAAACTCAAGAAAACTAGTCCTATGGAGGAGGACGTGGTAACTCTAGAGGCAGGGGGAGCCAAAGAGGTCGTGGTGGATGGCAAAGAGGCCAAAATGCAAACAGTAATGTTGAATGCTACTATTGTGGTAAAATGGGTCATATGGCTAAAGACTGCTATAAAAAGCAGAATGACATCATGAATGGAAAACTGCAACAAGGAAATTATGCATCCTCTAGTAGACAGGGTGATGACAGAAATGAGCATCTGTTTATGGTGCAGCACATGAACAATTCTGTGACAAGTGCAGAAGAAAGCAACGATGTATGGTATGTTGACTCAGGTGCATCAAACCACATGACAGGTCATGCAGAATGGATGGAGGATACAAGGAAAATGGAAAAACCAGGATTTGTGGAGACTGGTGATGATACTGCACATCCTATTGTGCAGATTGGAAAAATTCCCTTGTCTATGCAGGATGGGAAAAAGAAATACCTGTCCGATGTATTTCATGTCCCGAATATCACCAAGAATCTGGTTTCAGTTGGTCAAATGGTTGAACAGGGCTTGCAGGTCAGATTTAATCCTCATGGATGCTTTGTTGAGGATATGAAAAATAAAGGTCGCTTGATAGCAAAAGGAAAGAAGAAGGGCAGAATGTTTACATTGGATGTAGACATGTCTGAATTGAGTGCAGCAATGTTTGCACATGGGACCGGTGTAGTTGCAGATATTGATATCTGGCATAAACGCATTGGTCATGTTAATGTACAACGACTTAAATCAATGCAGGCCCAAAATATTGTTGCAGGATTGCCCAAATTCAAGGTTGCAGAAATGCATAAGGTATGTGAAGCCTGTCAGTTTGGAAAACAGGCAAGGAAACCATTTCCTAGACATGTTCAAGAGAGTGAGAAGCCATTGGAATTAATCCACTCTGATGTGTGGACTACTAAAGCTGCATCTCTTGGAGGCTGTCATTATTTTGTCACTTTTATTGATGACTATAGCAGAAAAGTTTGGGTGTATTTTATGAAAAAGAAAAGTGAAGTTTTTGGGCATTTCAAAACCCTTAAAGCTATGGCTGAAAAAGAAACAGGTCTGCAAATAAAATGCCTAAGGTCAGATGGAGGGGGAGAGTACCTCTCAAATGAGTTTGCAAAGTTCTTGCAGGAGCATGGCATAAAGCAGCAATATTCATGCAGTTATACCCCACAACAAAATGGAATTGCAGAAAGGAAAAACAGGCATATTGGAGAGGTATCTCGTGCCATGCTCAATGAAAAAGACTTGCCAGATTTTTATTGGGCTGAAGCAGTTGCTACAGCAGTCTACATAATGAACAGGACTCCCACTGCAGCAATACATGGAATGACTCCAGAGGAGAGGTATACTGGTAGGAAACCAGATATTTCTCATTTGAAAATTTTTGGTTGCATTGCCTATATACATGTGCCAGATGAGTTGAGATCCAAGTTGGATCCAAAAGCTGAGAAGTGCATCTTTATTGGTTACTCTCTGCAACAAAAAGGGTATAGATGCTATAACCCTTTTACTCGTAAGTTTACAGTGAGCAGAGATGTTGTTTTTTATGAGATGAGTAGCTGGTATAAACTAGTAAATGTGATTGATGATGTAGATGCACAAAATGGTAATGCTGCACAAAATTCACAGCAACAGTCACAAAATATTAGTGGACCTGGAGCGTCCTCTAGTAGTGGTTCACATTCTTCACCATGGACAGGCAGATTGAGATCAGGAGAATCTTCTCAAAGTAATGCAGATAGTGGTATGCAGGTATCACGAAAAGGAAAAGAAAAGGTTGATCAGTCCATGTTTGATGTGAATGCAGGTCACTCTTATGTGGATGGTGAATCCAGTGGCTCAGAACAGAGCATTGATGATGAGTTGGGTATTCCTTCTATTGTTACACCTGGAGTAAGGAAGACCAGGGATGTTTTGAGAGCACCTGGGAGTGAACCTACTTTACGCAGGTCTACGAGAGCTAGGTATCCTGTGGATAGGCTAAAATATGATGGATTTACAGCCATTCACTATGCATATATGGTCAAAGTGATACAGGAACCAGAACCCACATCTTTTGAGCAAGCCATGGGAAAAGAAAAATGGGAGAAAGCAATGGATGAAGAAATGGATGCCTTGGAAGAAAATGCTACATGGGAGTTAGTACCTTTGCCTAAAGGTAAGAATGCAATTGGCTGTAAGTGGGTTTATAAGGTGAAGCACAATGCAGATGGTTCTGTGAACAGATACAAGGCAAGATTAGTAGTCAAGGGGTATGCACAAACATATGGCATTGACTATGAAGAAACATTCAGTCCAGTTGCAAGGATGGCAACTGTAAGAGCAGTCATTGCTATGGCTGCATCAAAGGGATGGTCTTTACATCAGATGGATGTAAAGAATGCCTTCTTGCATGGTGATTTGCAAGAAGAGGTCTATATGGAGCAGCCACCAGGTTATGTGCATGCTGTTCATCCTGAGTTTGTTTGCAGGTTGAAGAAAGCCTTGTATGACTTGAAGCAAGCACCTAGAGCATGGTCTGACAAGATAGGACAGTATCTTGTCACTATTGGCTTTGTGATTTCCAAGGCAGATTTCTCACTTTATGTGAGAAAAATAGAGAAAGGTATTATGCTACTTGTCATTTATGTTGATGATTTGATTATGACAGGTAACAGTGATGAAGATATCCTTCATGTGAAAATGCTATTGAAGCAGAAGTTTGAGATGAAGGATTTGGGAGAGCTGCGTTATTTCTTAGGCATTGAGGTGATTAGATCACCAAGTGGGATACAGCTCTTACAGAGGCAATATGGATTGGACATGCTGTCCAAATATGGGATGACAGGCTGTAAGCCGATTTCAGTTCCTTTGGAGCAAAATGTGAAGCTGAGCACAGATGCAGGTGAGCTTCTAGAAGACCCTACTATGTACAGACGATAGTAGGAAGTTTGATTTATATGACTATTACTAGGCCAGATTTGAGCTATGCTGTTGGATTGGTAAGTCAGTTTATGCAAGCTCCAAGGAAACCACATTTGGATGCGGCTAGACGCATACTCAGGTATGTGAAGTCCACATTGCAGTATGGACTATTTTATGAGACTGGGGTTCAGATACAGTTGCATGGATACACTGATGCTGATTGGGCTGGTAGTATTTCTGATAGACGATCTACCAGTGGATATGTGTTCTCTTTTGGGAGTGCTGGAGTCACTTGGAGCAGCAAGAAACAGCCTACAGTTGCCTTGTCGAGCACAGAGGCTGAGTACAGGGGTGTAGCAATGGCTGCATGTGAGGTAGCTTGGTTGCATAAGCTACTTTATGATATGCATTAGTCTACAGATGGGCCAGTTGTCATTTATTGTGAACAATGAGTAGTATACACTTGGCAAATAACCTAGTCTATCATGCTAGAACAAAGCACATTGAGGTGCATTATCACTATGTGCGAGAGAGGGTTTTACTAGGTCTTATTGATCTAGTTTATGTCAGCACAGAGGATCAGGTAGCTGACATATTCACGAAGGCATTGGGCGCAGAGAAACTGCGCAAGTTCAGAGACCTGCTTGGTGTGCAGGAATTGGGATTGAGCTCGAGGGGGAGTGTTGAGATATCGAGCTCCACTTGTGATACACTAGGGTGACCGTTGTGTATTTATGTCACCGACTTGTCAGTTGCAGACACGGTTGGTACACCGCCCATGAATAATAGCTACATGATAGCTATCCTTATCTACTCTAGTTCGTGGCTCAGTTAGTATGCCACCTTAGTTAGTTGAGTTTGGTTTGAGACCCATATATAGGGTTCTTCTATTTCTTTGTACTTGAGTTCTTTTGGCTTACACAACTAAGAAGAGGAAAACTGTTTTCAGCCTCCACCCTTGTGTGTCTTCCCCCATTGTGCAAGCAAGAAAGCTTCAAGCGAGACTCCTTCCTTCTCTCCCACAATCTTGACACTCCTAAACATAGTAGGGTCTTCTATCTCATCCCCAACATCAGCACTCAGCTTTACATTCTGCTCCAACGGGACTGAAAGTGGTTTGCATGCAGTCATACCATACTTGGACAACATATCCAAGCCATACTGTCTTTGGGATAGCCATATACCATCATCACATCTGATCACCTCAATACCAAGGAAGTACCTTAGCTCACCTAAATCCTTCATCTCAAACTTCATCTTCAAACAGCCCTTGACTTCAACAATCCCACTATCACTATCACCTGTAATAATCAAGTCATCCACATAGATGACTATGATGACCAAACCTGCATCTCCCTTTCTCACATAAAGTGAGTGATCAGCATCAGAAACATAAAAGCCAATATTGACAAGATACTCTCTAATCTTGTCAGACCATGCTCTAGGTGCTTGCTTGAGCCCATAGAGTGCCTTCTTCAACCTGCACACATACGTGGGATGCTCTAAATCTTCATAACCTGTTGGTTGATCCATATACACTTCTTCTTGCAAATCACCATGCAAGAAGGCATTCTTTACATCCATTTGCTGCAACCTCCAATCTTTGGCTGCTGCCAAAGCAATCACACATCTGACAGTTGCCATCCTAGCAACTGGACTGAAGGTTTCATCATAATCTATGCCATATGTCTGGGCATAGCCTTTTGCAACCAGCCTAGCTTTGTACCTGGTAATAGAACCATCTGCATTGTGCTTAATCTTATAAACCCACTTACATCCAATAGCTTTCTTTCCCTTCGGCAATGATACTAGATCCCAAGTCTTATTGGCCTCTAATGCAGCTATCTCCTCATCCATTGCTGCATCCCGATGAGCATGACCAACAGCCTCCTCAAAACATGTGGGCTCAACATCCTCAACTAGTTTCACCATATAAGCATAATGGTGAGCTGCATAACCTTCAAAACCAAATCTTTTAACAAGGTATCTCACCCTGCTAGACCTGCGTACCACTGGATCACTCAATGGAGTCTTTGCATTAACGCGTGCTCTCTGCACACCTGGAGTCCTCACTGAAGGAATGCCAAGCTCATCATCCAAGCTCTCTGAGCCACTGGAGTCTCCATCAAGAACTGCATCAATGCCTTCTGACACTTTATTCTTTCCTTTGTCTTTACCTGTAGTGCTACTAGATGCACCCGAAGATGTAGAGGTACTTCTTAGTCTCCCAGACCAAGGACTACCAGATGATGTCTCTGGTCCACTAAGAGTTCGTGATTCTTGCTTTTCAGCCTGCACATGAGTGTCATGATCATCATCATCATCCAATGCATCACCACTAGATGCATACCAACTGCTCATTTCATCAAAGATGACATCCCTGCTCACTCTGAACTTACATGTGACAAGGTTGTAACAGCGATACCCTTTCTGCTCTAAAGAGTATCCAATAAAGACACACTTTTCAGCCTTTGGATCCAGTTTCTTTCGCAACTCATCTGGCACATAAACATACGCAATGCAGCCAAATACTTTCAAGTGTGAAACATCAGGCTTCTTACCTGTAAAACATTCTTCGGGGGTCATACCATGAACTGTAGCTGTGGGAGTTCTGTTCATAATATAAACAGCAATATGAACAGCCTCAGACCAAAAATGCTTAGGCATATTCTTTTCAGCCATCAAGGCGCGTGCAACTTCTGCAATATGCCTGTTTTTCCTTTCTGCAACCCCATTTTGCTGTGGGGTATACCTGCATGTGAACTGTCTCTTTATCCCATGAGACCTCAGAAAATCACTGAACTCATTGGAGAGGTACTCTCCCCCTCCATCTGACCTCAAGCACTTTACTTTCAAGCCTGTTTCTCTTTCAACTGCAGCCTTGAAAGTTCTAAAGTGCTCAAATGCTTCACTCTTTTCCTTCATAAAATATACCCACAGCTTTCTAGAACAATCATCAATGAATGTGACGAAGTATGAACTACCTCCAAGAGATACATTTTGTGTAGGCCCCCAAATGTCTGTATGCACAACATCAAGGACATTTCTGCTTACATCTCTGTCATGTGAAAAGGGTTGTCTTGCCTGCTTACCAAACTGACATGCTTCACATACCTTCTAAAATTTTGCAACTTTAAATATAGGCAAACCTGTAACCAACCCTTTGGACTGCATTAATTTCAGCCTTTGTACATTTGCATGTCCAATGCGTTTGTGCCAAATTTCAATGTCTGCAACAACACCTTTTCCTTTGGCATACATAGCAGCATTCATAGTAGGAATTCCAGCATCTAGAGTGAACATACGTCCAACTCTACTTCCCTTTGCTACCAATCTGCACTTGTCATTGAAGTCTTCTACAAAGCAGCCCTTTGCATTAAATCTGACTTGCAGCCCTTGCTCTACCATTTGACCGACTGACACCAAGTTCTTTGTAATAGATGGCACATGTAATACATCTGAAAAACTCTTTGTCTTACCATCATGCAAGGACAAGGGAACTTTTCCAATGTGTGAAATTGGGTGGCATGAGTCATCACCCATCTACACATAACCTGCATTCTGCAAATTCTGCATCTCTCCAAACCATTCTGCATGGCTGGTCATATGATTGGATGCACCTGAATCAATATACCAAACATCTTCATGTGTTCCCTTTCCTGTAACAGCATTCAGCATATGCTGCATAACGAACAAACGTTCATTTTTGTCTTCATTCTGTCGTGAAGACGATGCATAGTTTTCTTGCTGCAACTTACCACTGCGGATATCATCTCTCTTAGCATAACATTGGGCTGCAATATGACCTATTTTGCCACAGTAGTGGCACACAATACCAGAGTTATTAGAACCTCTATTCTGCCATCCACCTCTTCCTCTAAAGCTCCCCCTGCCTCTAAAATTACCACGACCTCTTGAAACCTGCATATCGCCAAATTGCTGATTCAATCTATTTTGCTGGTTATCACTACCACGTCCTGTACCACGGCCTCTTGAAGAGAACCTACCACGTCCCCTTCCTGAACTGGAGTAGAAAGTCTGGACCTGTTCACCACTTCTTTCAGATGTCTCACTCTACATGTTGATTTCTTCAGTGATCATTAGAGAGACCAACTCTTCGAAATCTGGAAATGGCTTTCTAACATATACAGAAGTTACAAAAGACTTCCAAGCCTTTTCATTGTTAAGTCCACCCAAGGTAGACGACACCAAATCATCATCATCGGGCATTGCATCAATCGCTGCCAATGCATTTGCAATGCTTCTTACCTTCAGTGCATACTCATTGATAGACATCTTCCCTTTCTTTAATGTATTCAACTCTTGCTTGAGTTGAATCTTTCGTGCCTTTGTATTTACAGAAAACATACTTTCAAGTATGGTCCAAGCTGCATATGAATTCTCTGCATTTCTAATATGTCCCAGCATATTATTGTCAATTACTGCAGACAACCAATACATGACCTTTTTATCCTTTGCATTCCATTCTTTCCGTGCCTTTGTCTCTTCTGCAGTTGGAGGATCACTCATCTCCGGCTCCTTTTCTTCACTTGAAACAAACTCGTAGAGGCCTTTTCCAATAAGGAAGTTCGTGACACGAAACTTCCATGATGGGTAGTTGTTCTTGTCGAGCTTCTCAATGATGGGGCTTCCACTATTCTCTGCCATTATCACAAAATTAATACCAAACAGCAAGCAAATCTTCTGCAACCCTTGACCTGTAGTGCACAGCAATACACCAGACAGCCTTTTTCACTGTCTGCTCAACAATACATGCAATCTGCAACCAGTTTGCAGATAAACCTTGTGTTTACTCACTGGTAAACACCTTTGAACTTACAGATCTGAAATCTGTAACCTGTGCACCCACGTTCGGTCAATACAATCGAAGTCACAGTGTACCCTGAAACTGTTGTCCGCAACCTTGCGGCTCTAAAACGGGCCCTGAAACGGCCTCAAATGCCCAAAATAACTGCGGGCGGGCAAGCCCTATAGGGCTTGTCTGCAGAATATACAGCGCTCTTCGCGCACACCAAATCTCACTGCAATATGAGATTTTTGCTCTGCCCTGCTTCCGGTGCCTCCACAGGCACTATCCAAGAGAAGAAGTGGAAGAATGGGAGAGATTCTTACCCGTAGCTTGCTTGCTCGAACCTTGCTTCTTTTCCTTCACTTCAGCCTTCGAAATCAGCCTCTCTCAATGGCGTGGCTCTGATACCATGTCAAGAATCGCGTGGTGGAGGGGGTTTCTCAAGATGCTGCGCCGAACACACATAGAATGCACAAGGAGAAGCTCACTCAAGAGACAAGAAGAGAGATGGAGGCCAAAACGTTTTCTTGCTGATTTCTTCTTCTTCTTCCACACACTTTACAATGTACAAAAAGTATAGATAAGATACAACATAAAAGGAAAGTGGCCTACTAAGTCAAACAATGCATAACCGACTACACTAGTCGACTGGCGCTATAACTATGCCAGCTGTAAATAGGTGTAACAACCTGAATATAATAAGTAATGAGTCAATGGCCATGTGAGAGTCATAATGACCACCGACGTGCTAAGTGTAGACGTGTGGACCCATCTAACCAGGCGGTCTATCATCAATGTCCGCATGTGTTGAGCTTGTCATTTCAACACCTATTAAGATTTGCATGCCATGTGGCTACTATCCTTGTAACAACTACTCTATAATACCCACATTTCATACAATGTATTGAGTCAAATCAAACTCCTCTTCATTATAATAAAATTTATTTTGGCAAAATTCTCTGAGTATTCTCGTGCTATTCTTTTCATTATATTTCATGTAAATGGTATGATTAAAATGATGTCTTGAAATTAAATCTATACTTTGTGTTGATGTATATATCCACATGTGTTTCGATATCAATGTTTATTTCTATTTACAAAAGTGTAAACATCTCTTAATGCCATGTTGAATTGTATGGCATATTGGTGATTACTGGACAGACTTAAAATGCTTATTATTTAGGGGTTAATACATACTTCTTTACATCTAATGCGTAGGTTATAATGCCTGAGAGAAGAACAAGCATTCTCTCAATAGAAGTATGTAACAGAAAAGATGAAGAAGGGAATTGGATCACTGATACATATCATTGCTCGTCTTGGGTACATATGCATCCAAGTATGTAATAAAGCAAATTTAACCTAGGCTTAGGAGCTAGACACATTAATTAGGGTTAGTTATAAATAGTGGAGTATGGCCAAATGTGGGGACCTTTTTGATCATTTTTGAAATACAACTCCTTGTGGAGCTCTTGAGGTCACATCCTCCCACCATTCATGGAGGTGCATATCCATGTCCACCCTATTTGGAGGTGAGTATCCTTGTCCACCATTGTAGAAGGTGAGTATTCTACAGCAGCTTATCATCACTTGATTCTCAGCATACCATCTATTTCCCCATTTGTACATCTCATATGGAACATGGATCTTGGCTATGGCAGTAGCATTTCTTGTTATTGTCAGCATTAGATGTTAGATCTTGTGTATTGTCTTGTATGAGATGTCAACTTTATTACATTGGTATCAGAGCCTTGCTTTGATCCAAGGCAGGCTTTAATTCCATCATTTTCATGATTATGACCTTGCTGGAGAGGTCATTGTCCATGTACAATTTGGCTACAGCATGTACAATTTGATTACAGTACGGTTTGGTTTGGTTAGAACCATGGATTTCTATGTCTAGTTGACTGGGGGTGACTTGCATAGTAAACCATGGTTAGAATTGTATCAAGAAGGTGGTTCTTGGCATGATCTTGGTCATGATGGTGACACGCTTGGTATGGATGGCACAAAGGTTGGTATCCTTGAAGAGGCCAACCAAGTAGGCCTCTGAGGCCTCTTGTAGGGCCAGGATGGCAGAGCTTTGAAAGCGGAGATCAGTCTTGAAGTCCTAGGTGATCTCCCTCACAAGCCTCTGGAAGGGGAGCTTCGTGATGAGGAGCTCCGTGCTCTTCTGATACTTGCGGATATCGCGCAGGGTGACGGTCCCAGGCCTGAAGCGGTGGGGCTTCTTGACGCCTCCGGTGGCAGGGGCAGACTTGCGGGCAGCCTTGGTGGCCAGCTGCTTGCGGGGGGCCTTGCCTCCCGTGGACTTGCGGGCCGTCAAAGCGATAGAAGACTGTGGACAGCAGCACCATAAGCAACTGCCTCATCAGGATTGATGCTCTTGCAGAGCTCTTTCCCATTGAAGAAATTCTGAAGTAGTTGCTACACTTTGAGAATCCTAGTAGAACCTCCTATCAAAACCACATCGTGAATGCTGCTCTTGTCCATCTTGGCATCCCTCAGACACTTCTCCACAGGCTCCATGTATTTTCCAAACAGGTCCATTTTCAGCTCAAACCTGGCTTTGGTAATGGTGGAATAGAAATCAATGCCTTCGTAAAGAGAGTCGATTTCAATGGTCATTTGTGCAGTGGATGAAAGAGTCTTCTTGGCCCTCTCGCATGCCGTCTGAGCCTTCTTAAAGCCCGGGCATTGCCAGTGATCTCCTTCTTGTATTTCCTCTCAAACTCCATCTCATCCATTCCTTCACCCGTATACCAGTGCAAGAAACCCTTTCTAAGGCTGCCTCAGGTGACATGGCCCGAAAAGGAAAATAGTGAGCCTACCTACAACGTCTCTTTTGTTCTCTCCAGTGTTCTAGGGGGTCTAAGGCCTCACACAACGATGCTGTAAAAGGGACTATGGATTTACATCAAACAGAAAAAAAAAACCTTCAGAATCAACTGGACAAGAAAGAAGTGCTATGCGATGAGAAGCTGAAAGCTGCTTTTGGACAGGACAAATTTACAATCAGTGAAGTGTTTACCCTGATGAATCCTCACCTCACAAAGAAGAGCTGAACCCTTAACTTTGCATCTGGCTCTGGTGTATAGTTTACTATCTATAAGCCTTCACCTGCACTATATAACTAGGCAACACTGGAAGGGGAATCCTTACTATGCTATTTCTTGATGTATCTAGATAGGAAATTTAATTCATGTCCAATGAATGTGAAAGCCATCTTCAAGCCTTCTAGCAGAATGTCACAAATAGTGGACTTCACATTGTTTGGGATCCATTCTACAAAAAGCAGTCAGGTAACGCCCATGACGAGGATCAGCTGCACACATCATGTTCTTGGCATCCCACATCTATTGAGTAAGTTCTGGAACAGTAAGAGCTTTATACTGCTGTGAACCTCTTGAAGTGAGAGGTGAAAATACCACAAGGAGTGGTAGATTTTTCAAACTCAGGCTGTTGTTTAACAAATGGAGAGATCTGGACAGCTTGCTCTGCAGTATTTTGGATGTTTAGGAATCCTTCACCAGACATTGCTTGTGCGGTCGGCCTGCTTTGTGCAGCTCCAACATCAAATGAGGGAAAAGGACAACCACTACTCGCCATCAACATGATTTTTTGTGCCTTCTCTGCAAGAATGTCATTGTAAACATTAACATTACCATTATAGAATATGGTGAGTTGTGCACTGCTATGCTTTCTTTGAGGGAAAAGGACAACCACTACTCGCCATCAGCATGATTGTTTGTGCCTTTTCTGTAAGAATGTCATTGTAAACATTAACATTACCATTATAGAATATGGTGAGTTGTGCACTGCTATGCTTTCTTTGAGGGTCATATGTAAACATCCTTGTTTGAGCCCTCGCTTGCACACCAAGCACAGTACATGCCATATTTGAGCTATACAAGAGCATTGAGCTGGCAAGCTTTGGTATCCGTAATGTTCTTGTTGCAAACAGTTGAGCTCGTGGAGTCGCAAGAGATGGAAGTTGCTCATTAGTGGTTGACAAAGGCAAAGAGGGAATAGTGCTGGTTTGATAAAAGTCCTTTGTGAAAATGCAATGAATGTATAATAAAATCTATTTCAGCCCTACATTTTTTATACTTTGGAGTATGTAGTGGTATTGACAGGGCATACATGTTCATTGGCACTCTTATGGTCAAAGAGTTTCTCTATTTCTCTCTCCTACTCATTTGAGTGTCTCGATATTGGGGGTATTGACTCAAGTTGGATAAGAAATACTCAAAACACTTGGAACATGGCCAAAACAGCGTGCTGTAATAACATAACAGAATTGGTAATTTTGCTACTGGAATTTGTCAACTCATTCTAACGAGAAAAGAACACTTGGAGTGGATACTAGACATCACAAGCTTCGAGTCAAGCTATCATACACCTTATTTGGACTCATATTTTTCAAGATAGGGCTGATTTTGTACCAGTAGGTCACTATGGACAGCATGTATAACAGGGGGTACAGACATGTAAGTGTGAGACCTATGCTCAGTCAAAGACAACAATCTAATCATCAGCATTCCTATAGACATCAAGTGCATGAAGAGCATTGTTCTTATGATGATAGATCTCATAGGTATTCTCCTTATGGTCAGCAAGAGTATGCAGGGAATTACCATATGGGGCAGCATTCATATGATCATAATCATGGTTATTTTCATGAGACTGATGGGCAGCATCAACCTTATGCAAATGAGAAAAATATGGGAGAAAATGATGCCTATGGAATACACTATGCAGAGCACCAAGGTCAGCTAGCATACGTTATGGATAATCATTTTGAAGAAGAAGAACCCATCCATCCTTTCTCATTCAACAATGTACATGGTACCTATGTGTCAAGTCGCATGTTTGAGGATATCACTTCAAAAGGGTTTTGTTATAAATGCGGTGAGAAGGATATTTGTGGTCACATAAAGGTATGCAGCTGCGGCAAAGCATGTTAAAGTATCGGCTGTCCTAGAATTTCCTACTCCCTATGGCATTCAACGAAGGCTTATACCTCACCGAGAGTTGAAGGAAATGTGTCGGCAGTTCATATGCTATAAATGTAAAGAATGATGGACTCCTAGTCATGACAACTACTGCAAAAACAAACATTTTGCTACAGCCATTGTTTTGGAGGATTCAAGTGAATATGAAGAAGGGGATTACCAAGTTCAACAACAAGAGTTTTATGGAGTTGAAGTTGAAGAAAAAGTTGAAAATGAAGCTGAAGACAAAGCTGAAGATGAAGATGAAGATGAAGATGAAGATGAAGAGCAAGAGGATACACATGACAAAGTTGATCAAGAGTACATTAGTGTACAACAAGAAGAGCAAACTCAAGGTTTACATATATTTCATGATGATGTTGAAGAGGATTATGTTGATCATATATGTCATGAAGATATTGAGGCATCACATGAAGATATTGAGGAAACACATGATGGGTTCTATTAGCCCATTGACAACATTGGTATGCTACAGCCAATAGAAGAAGATGTTGATTGGAATGCATATAGAGATGTACATGAGAAAAATGTTTGGGATGCATATAATTTTGATGAGAGTATCAATGAAGACATGCCTTATGATGATGAAGAGATATCTTTTCCCTATGATCCGGGTAGTCATGATGGAGATGATTCTCTCTTTCCTTTTGACCCAGGTGGTTTGACATTTATGGTTCATGACAATCCTACTTCTCTTGATGGTTATTATCTCGGTATTCCATATGACCCGAGTGGTCTTATACTAAGAGAAAGTCATTTGCAGCAAGGCATCCTGCATACAAAACTTAATGATACTTTGTTCTCATGGTTTCTTCATGGTTTATATGGGAGAAAGGCTGAAGAAGATGGATTTTCCTGCAGAATACAGCTTGATGTATTAAATTCCTATCATGGAATTAAATGATTTATCTTTGTCAAAATCATGGATTTTTTTTGCTTGGAGAGGGTAGCCTACATCATATACCTTGATATGACATATCATTTGTCCAATTTGGATGTGTCTATCGAAAGTTATGCCTATTTTACTATGGCAGCCCGGTTATGCCAACATGCAGGAAATTCACTATAGATTTCTTGTGGAGCTTCATCGATCATGGGATCTTTTCAGCCACATATGCTTTGATCTACTATTTCATCCATTGTATTCTTTCCCATTTTCTCAAGCTTTGAGGACAATGCTTCTTTAGGCCGGGATGGCTTGTAATAAAGCAAATTTAACCTAGGCTTAGGAGCTAGACACATTAATTAGGGTTAGCTATAAATAGTGGAGTATGGCCAAATGTGGGGACCTTTTTGATCATTTTTGAAATACAAATCCTTGTGGATCTCTTGAGGTCACATCCTCCCACCATTCATGGAGGTGCATATCCATGTCCACCCTACTTGGAGGTGAGTGTCCTTGTCCACCATTGTAGAGGGTGAGTATTCTACAGCAGCTTATCATCACTTGATTCTCAGCATACCATCTATTTCCCCATTTGTACATCTCATATGGAACATGGATCTTGGCTATGGCAGTAGAATTTCTTGTTATTGTCAGCATTAGATGTTAGATCTTGTGTATTTTCTTGTATGAGATGTCAGCTTTATTACAAAGTATGAAGGGAGCTTTCAGGATGAAAGCATCTACAATTGCAGATGTATCAAAGCACTGGAAGGGTAAAATTTTAGTTCTCAGATAAAGGAAAGTTGATTCTCACCTTGTAATAGAGGCGTTTGTACAGCATGTATTCATGCAAAAACAAATACACATTGCGCCCACTGTGCCCTTTCAACGAAACATTGCAAACAGTAAGTATTTGCAACTCATTGAGAATGAGAACTTTCATGATACCTATGTAACAATTTGTCTTGTATTTACAGAAGTATACCCTTCGGATTGCTATGAGTGGCAAAATGTTGAGAGTTTCACTGGTTCTTTTAAGTGTTACCACCTCAAAATTGGTAGATTGCTCTTTGAGGGGCGTACAGCTAAGCAACTCGCAAAGGACCTTGTTTTTTTCTATGACTCCAAGTACATATTACCCAAGGGGAGTTGAGAATATGGAACCCTTGAGTATATGCACATATCTAATCTCAATAGCATAGAATGGCCATTGTGTAGTAGCAACATTTTGCACTTGTGTAGCACAAAAATTTCCACATACATATTGAATTCTATGAAGCCAAGCACTAGCTCAAAGAATGTACATCTAAGCTTGTTCATACCGATTGCAATTTTTGCACACATGTTCAAGGAATGTAAGGGTTTGAGACGTACCAAAAGCACGTACGCCATAAAAAATACATCAAAGACTATGCAACAAGGATTCTAGGCAAAACTTGGACATAAAAAATAACTCACAGTCCTGACACCATGTAATGTCGAGTCACAACAAGGGAGATGGCTTTCAGGTAAAAACTTTCTCTTAGTTGACTATTATCTTACTTTGGGATGAATCGGCTAACTTTCCTTTCCAATTATAGGTGCTTTGTCGCAAGACAAACTTTATGCCTAGTGTTCAAGTATCATAGATGGAGGGCTCAAGGGTAAATGGTTGTGCCTTGATCAAGACATGCGTGAAAGTGCAGCTATGGATGTTACTATCATTTGTGAGGGCCGTGAGCCCCATGTGTTGCAAATGGAGGATGATTTGCCCTTGAGTATAATGCACTAGGAAATTACAATGTAAATGCAGAATCCACCTGATAGCTTCTATTTTAAACTAGATGGTAGGAAAATTCGAAGCCGAGCTGAGGATATTGTTACCAGCGGAAAGTGTGTGGCTCTACATATTTTAGAAATTGTAGAGTCTCCCTAAAAATCCAAACACCACAAGTTGTAATATCCAACACTTGTAAATTTTTGGATTTTTTTGGCCAATAGAATATTGTCACTTACAAACTTGTAATATTTAAAAATTATGGTATTTATGAAAAATCATACACTTGTTACACACTTTCCACATCAACACATTTACATATGCATGTAAACTTTACAAAGAAGTAAGTAAAGCCATAACTAAATATTGTATGCGAACAACCCTGAATGGTTTAAAACTTAAGGTTTTTAAGGTAGAACTAGTTTAGTTCTTGTGTCATTGTTTCATTTCACACTTTCTCTCTTCATCTCTTTATATCCACCACATCCCTCCTACCTGCTACCATGGATGCTTGCGCACACTTTGATGAGTGGATCCACGAGACTATCTTTGCCAACCAGGGTGATGAGATATTCCAGGTTTTCTCTAAGAACTTCAACCTTGAAAGCGTGCTCTCATCGTTGGATCCCCCCCTCAGGTTTTGGAAGACTTTGTGAGCACCATTGCTACATGCACATACTCCATCGAGGGATTCAACATGGCTCGGGTGCCCCTAGAATAGCTCATGGTATTTTAGGCAAGGAAGAATCACCAAAAAGTAGTGAGTAGGTGTCTGGCCCATGTGGATCCTTCGCAAAGAGTATGCACTGTTCCCATGGGAAGTGCACCAGGTACATCACCTTTGGATCTCGTGGAGTGTGATTCTGCATTGGCAATTTACCTCCTTGCATTGGATACACCCCTAGAGGAGGAGAGCGATGAAGATACAACTCCACAGGTTGTTTCTATCACATACACGGGAAAATAACTGATTGAAGAGCTCATAAACGTTGAAGAGGAACATCGAGTGGTGACTGAGCAAGGGTTGACTCTCATGGTGACATCTTCTTCAGGACAGCCACAAGTCAACAAACCCAATCTTGCCTCCTTGACACCCATTGAAGTAGATTGTGTACAATACTTACTTCTATCAGATGTACTGCAATACTTAAAAATGAAGGAAGAAGAGTTGTTTTCTATCCTAATCAGGGATTCAATGGAAGACCTGATCGATTATGATTACACAAATGTGCATCCAACAATGGCAGAGATTGGAAGATATGATGGCACAAGCTTAGATACTGTGAGTGCGATCATAGCAGCACAAGAGCATATAATCTCGATTGAAGAAGATTACCTTGTGCCCGATGCTGAATTTGAAGCACTACAACATGATTTGTTCGGACCAAGGCCCCAGCTTCCTACCAAGGAGTTTGTAGATCCCTTTGCCCAAAGAGGTGCCTCCTTGGCACACGAGGAAAGATACAAATGATCTGGAGAAGGTGAGATTTCTAACTACCATATATTTTTATGCAATGAAACTTGATGGTAGGGTGCGTCGGGTCCCCCAGAGTGCACCAGTGAAATCTTGGCCAAAAATGATGCCTAAGTTGCCTTGTCCGAAGTCTGGCATCTGGGGCCACTTTCGGCCAGACAGGGTAGCTGCATGCATCATTTTTTTGCCAAGATTTCACCAGTGGACTCCGGGAGACCCAACACACCCTACCATCAAATTTCATCACTTTTTGATAACTCTAGGTTAGTCGCTAAATATATTGTTTGATTTGACTTTGTCATTCAGGACATATTATATATAGATGACTTTGCATTAAGGCAAGGAGGAGCTCGACATGCGGACTGACGTAAGGATTCAGCTCTTAAGGAGTATATTGGTAACCTTGTTATAGATTTGGTGGTTTTTCATAAGAAGTGCTCACCAAGAGGGCAAGAAATAATTATGAAAATTGGAGCTTTAACCAAGTTTGGACCTTTTCGAGCAATACCTGTGACATCTAGCTTAGAGAAGGTGGTGCTAATCAAGCGGTCAAAGCTTCTTTATTTGTTTGATCAAACGCGGGATGAAGCTATGTGTGTGCTTGCGACATTAGGCAACCTTGCTAAAGTGTCGGATCCGCTTCTCCTGGAGAAAGAGCTGAAGGGGGAGCACATCATTTTTGAGGCAAAGAAGGAACTTATATTTTCATCGGAAGCTGGCCCCTCCTCTCCACTGAAGAAAAAGCCAAGGAACAATTGAGAGTTCTTGTTGGCTATCGACTTTTTGTATCTACCATCACTAACAACCATCACATGTATTTTTCTTGATGAATATAAGATACTTTACTTTGTCCCTATAAATAAATATTTATTAAATAAATGTGTTGTTCGTATAAGTGTGATGATAATGTGTGGTACGTGAATGGCACATTCGCATACGTTAACATAATTCAACACGTAGTACTGCACTTGCGATTGTGTAAGTGTGACGATAATGTGTAGTACGTGAATGACGCATCCACATATATTAACATAATTCAACGCGTATTACTACTTTTGATGCGTTCATACGTTAAACAAAAATTAAGAGTCATGCGTTTCAAGAAACAAAACAAAATAACTTTACTCAATTATTTGAATTCTGTACACATCGCAGGAGATATTATGTATATATAAATAGATATTCCAATGTGGCAGAGTATAAAAATTTTTGGGCTTCCAAGATGTTATGGCGCTATAACACCCATTACAAACCTTGCATCATTAACCTAGTAAACTATGGCAGGGTCCCCTTGCCATGTTGAAGCCGAATGATAAAGTTCATATCTTTGTTTGTGATTGTAACACACTTTGCATGGATGGCTGCAAGCTGTGTATCATCGAACAAGTCGATGAGAAACCCCTCTGCAACGGTTTTTAGGGCCTCCATGGTTGCAGCAGTCCACCTTCCTGCTGGTGGGCCATCCCGTACTCGTGCCCAAAATCTTCCCATCCCTTTCAGCTCCAAGTCTTGTGAACAACTTTATGAAAAGAACTTTTTGGGATAAGAAGCTCATATTTGCATTGGATTCTCCTTATCTCTCGAAGAGCGACAATGCTCGGTTTCCATCTCCTCTTCTTTTGTGGTGGTCCTTGTGCTCTACAGGGAGCACCTGTTGTTGCACTTGAGGAGCCTCCACCTTGTGCTCCAAGTGGCGAGCCTTGGCATGATGTCTTCCCGAGGCCAAAACGGCGACATGCTTGCTTGGTCCGTGCCATGCAAGGAGGGCAAGACAAAGAAGAGACAAAGGTTGGGGATGTGAAAATGGAGGAAGCAAAGAAATCAAGATGCAAAAATGAGAAGAAGAATGAACTTTTAACCCATTTAAACTCCAAAATCGGGTTAATGGAGCTTCATACGCACTGTCCATCATGTGATCGTAAATCCATAACTGGAGCCAGACTTCAGACCAAGGGTCTGTAGGCACTTTTTTTTCAAAAAAAAAAAGGCAAGAAAGTGGCTCCAGACGCCAGACTTTGGACCAGGGGTCTGCAGGCACTTTTTTTTCAAAAAAAAAAAGGCTCTTGGCCACCCAACGAGTGCGTGTGTGAAGTTTCGTTGCATTCCAATACAGTTTAGTATTTTAAAAATTACCCCACACCAAAATTATAGATGGATTGATAATTGAGAAATCAACATCGCGACTACTGGCCCTTAGAAACTTCGCAGCACATAAACTTTACAGAGGCATTAGGAGTAAAGTCTACAACAAGAAATGGTAAATTTTTGCATGTTATTCCTATTGAAATTGATAGTGCTAACAAAAACTGTAAGTAAGAATTGAAAATACAGCGAAGATGCACAATCAAAGTTGAGAGCGAAGGAAAAGTGTAAAATTTTAATTCATATTTTAAGTTGCATACAATAGTTTTGCACTGGGACATAGTCATATGTCCAATGCACGAGGATAACACTATGCCAAAAAAGATAACATTGCAAACTGTGTTCATTCCATTGGAACGAATGCATCCTTCACTGCTTGAAGATTTCTTACAAGTTGGAAGTCCTTGGGAGTTACAGTGATGCACTTCGCATGTATTGCACAACATTGAGCATCAATCATCAAGTCAACTAAAAAGGCCTCTGCAGCACGCTGTAGAGCATGAAGACATTCTTTTGTGAAGCGATCAGGTCTATCCTGACCTTGTACCAAAAACCACCTCCTACTTTCTGTGCAGTAGAGGTCTTGTAGAATCTCGCGAACAAGTCTCGAGAAGCTCGCCTTCGGAATGATGAGATCAAAAGAGCATTGATACCTTCTAATTTCTTTCAAGGCCACTGTACCTAGCTTCCACTTACGTTTCTTGTGGGGATGCTGAGGGGTACCCTTGTGAGGGCGACTTGAGGAAGGTGGATTAGGTTGAGAAGGGGGCGCATCTGAGCTAGTAGATGCTCTAAGGGGCTAAACAACACAATATGGGGCTCTGAGCGGAAGCTTATTTGCAACTGCCTTAGACCTAGCCATCTTTCCTACACAAGAGATGTGAGAACTCAATGAATAAGATAGAAAGTGAAACCCTCTTTTATGTAACCCTAAACTGTGAGACTCATTCACATAGATGCACACTCTCTCTTTCTCTCTTAAACTATAAATTGCATTCACACTGACTCACATTATTCATCTTACTATCTTAGCTCTTTTCAAACCCATTTGATGCCTTGTCGAAGCCTTGTTTCTAGCCACTTGGCATGGTTTTCTTTGGCACTTGAGGCTTGATAACGCACTCTTTTAGTGACACGACGTGATTCCATTATGTCTGCAGCTGATTCATCAACACTTTCATTTGCTCTCTTTTGTGAGAGTTTAGCTTCATCCGCTACTATAATCCTATACCACCAAGATAGCAATTGGATCATTGGATTGCTAACATTCACCCCTCCACCATGATCAATTTTTCTTTGGTATGCACCACGTGCTATCCAATGTGAATTTTCCATCCCTTGTGTGGATCAAATTCCAATGCTTCCCTTTTCTACAAAGTATGGCCCATGTGCCTCAAGGATATGCTACAAAGATACATATCACACATAAGTAAAACTATGCTCAATAGTTTATACAATTCATACAATTTTAAAATATTAACTTAGTACACACCATGTAATGTGTAATAGAGCTTTTGCCCCATGCTTCCACCATGTTTTCGTAGAAGCTATGCATAGCATTGATAAATTCTTGCTTATCTTCATTGTCAAACACCATCTTGCGAAGTAAGGGAGCCAATTTGTTAAGACTTATCCAAACCTTAGCTTTGGCCAATCTTGTTTTTCCTCCATTACTTCGATCAGGAACTGCAAAATGTAACTTTTTCCACCCATCGTAGTCCTATAGCCTACGAACCATGACATTCCCTTCCTCATTGATGGGTACTGAGAGAAACTTGCTAGCCTTTGCTCCTCCAAAGCAAGGCTTTTTTGGCAAGTTACCAGATTTTCCTGATCTCTTCTCATCTTTTTCAATCGTCACTTGATGCTTGTGTAGCCCAATTTCTGATAGCACTCGCTCCACATTCCTACACGTTGCAATGGCTTCTTTTTCTGGTTGCATCCTATAAGCAAAGCAAATGTATTCATATACAAGTTTCTCCATGATTCTGACAAAAGCATGCAATGAACAAATGTGAATACAATCCAAGGGAATGCTGAAGATGGGCTTCCAAGTGGGATCTTCTCTATTGCATGTCGGTGCAGCACTTGTCACCTTTCGCCAGTTCTTCTTTCCGTCCTTTCCTTCCACCCTCTCTGTCAAGCCATATAGGCATGGATTCTTTGTATTTGCACCATTGGAGATTCCACACATGCATTTTAAAGTTTTCAAGTCTCCTGCAAGATGCCATTCAATCAAGTATTGACCATACCCTTCAACTGAGAGCATCTCACCATGTTCTTGACAATCGATGATGCTTGGAATGCTTGTGTGCATAAAGAATTGCTACAACACCTCAAATGTTTCCTTAGGAACTTCAAATGCAGTGAGCCACCACACATGGTGCTCAGATTGAACACTAAAGTTCCTTGGGTTGTTCTTGTCGAATTGTAAAGCTCTATTCATCAAAGTTACACTAACTCTTTCAAGCTTTACTCCTTTGACGACCTCACTTTCATCTAATTTTATAACAAATTGCAATTTACCATTACATTCATCAACAGACATATTGTAGTACATTACCATTACCGACTGCACCTTGTTCAAATCTAAATAGTAATTATTGAATTCGGTGAACTTCACCTCATATGCATTTTTGGTCCCAACATTTAGTGTTTCCACACATTGAACATGCATGGGATCTCCTAACAACTCCAAAACCTTTGTATTAAGTTGCCGTCGGGCCTCTATTAACTTTGAAGGTTGAGGAAGAGGCACGATTCTATTTCTCTTTAGCACACGACCAAACCCAGCCTTCACACCTTTGAATATCTTTGAGTAAGTCGTTGTGCTAATGCCGGCCATGTCACAAATAGATTGTGCATCCACAGCTGAGAACTCATTTGACACATCTTTTAATGTGCACTCAATCACCTTTTCCTTCACAGCCTTAAACTTACAATTGCTCAAAGTGTTTTACAGTGTACTTGCCTTCAGCAATCTACTAATACACGATCCAACCTCACCCTCACCTAGGTTCTCTTTCTAAGCTACCTTACATGCTTTGATACGTCGCTTCCACTGGCCACTATTCACAATTAACTCATTGATTGGCTTCTTCTTTTGTTTGCGCTCCTGTGTTAGCTTGTTGTTGATCTTTCTCAAGTCTTCCAATTGTGCCTTTGCCTCCTCATATGAGATACCAATGTCATGGATAGTATCCTGCATTGAAATAATTTGATTGTTTTGTTGAATAGCTCAGAGGGTAGGGATATCCAAGACTTTTCATATTTTAGATATTTCTATTTTGCCTCCAAAAACATCTCCAAAAAACACGAAATTTGACAAGTTGGTTTGTTTTTTTACCAAAAGCTAGGATATAAAAAATCCCCAAAATATCTTAAAAGGAACTTTCGAAATTTCATTTTCCTTGTTCTCGATTAAAAAATCAATCACCTCGTATGTACTAATCATTTTGCATTGAAAACGAAGCACCACACTCCCGTAACTAACTCCTTTTTTAATATAAAATTTGGTTGAAAAAGACTTCTTCAATGAGGAGAGAGAAGGAATCTGAGTATATCTTTGTAGATAATATAAAAAAGGCAAAACGAGATTGCAAAAGTGGAGAGAGAGGAGGATTATTTTACTATTCTTCTCTCCTCTTTTCCTTGTTTTAAGGAGGAGAAGGGGGGCTAAAAGGCCCATTTGTGAGTTTATTTTTTTCCTAATGCTAGCTTGATGGTCGATTTCATGTTGTTAGTAGATGTTGGAAAAGCTAATGGGGCTCCCCTTCCAAAGAAGTTTGGTGGCCTATTCCCTACGTATATCTAGTTGTACAATTGTGAGTATGAAAGCCTCCTTGGTAGCCTATGATGCATGGCGTCATGGTTGAACCTACCACAATTGGTGCAAGATCAAGACCTAGGGACCTGACATTCTGCTGGAAGGTGATTTCCACTGCAATGCATGCACTGGACATGTGAGCATGTAAATCATAAATTCAGGGACATTGTAGATGCTGTTGCAAGTAAACATCTTAGGGATGTGAGCAACTTTTTTACTGCTACTGATGCTCAGGGATTATGTGACAAGGTGGGAATGAGTTCTGAGTCATATAGTATGCTCTATCAACAATTGGATACAGGATTTAAGGAAGTCTTCAAAACTAAGCTAATAATGCCTTTTCCAAAACCATTTCACGTGAAGAAGGCTCAAAAACAACTAAATGAGAAAGTTTTAGAGCTAATTGGTGAGCCAACGCATCTGGAAAATACACACATATTGAAGTATGGTTCCAAAGAAGTTGCATTTGTATTGAATGCATCCAACAACTTTGTATTGGATATATATAGGGTTCAGATTGCTATGGTCAAGTTCTACAATAATGTCTATGGAAGAATGTAGAGGCAAGCTTGTCCTCAAACTTGATGAGAGTGAGATTATTAAGGGGCAAAAACTTGAGTGTGTGAGTATAGCACTTATGAATCGAGCATTGGATCCTAGGATCGATGAAAACCATCCTTTATACTTCAGTGTATAGTTAGAGAATGAAATATGGTGGCTTGCAACATTTGAAGTACCAAAGAAGGACCATGAAGTACTTAAAGTTTTTTTAAACCTCACTAATATACCCAATGTTATTCAACACAAAATAATGGAGCAATTTTACACATTGAGGGGTTTGGGGACTATCAAGTTGAATGGCATCTTACAGATGATTTAAAAACATTGAAGTGTATGTTTGGTTTATCAAATGTAGTGAATGAAAAATTTCCGTGCATATAATGTATGCAAACTAGGAAGAAAGGGAAAGATGGGAAGAAAGAATGGCTTGCCAAGGTAGGACAACAAGGTGCTCCGACACATGATCAAAAAGTCATGAGAAATGGAATGCTAGTTTTAGTGGATCCAAATTGGCGCCCTATTTTGGAAATACCACTAACAAGGGTTCACTTTTGCACATTGCATTGTTTGGTTAGAATAATTGTGGAGCCCCAAGAGGAACACCAAGGAAAAGGGAATTCTCTTGGAAGAAAATCTATCTTGTAATATCAACAATCTTGTTTATCATGTTTTATATTATCACAATGAAGAAAAGAACACCAGGCACAACAAATCTTCATGCAGCATCATATAGATCTCCCACGGATTTGATAGAATCAACCATATTCTTCAATATCTTCACAAAATCCATTAGTATAACAAAGAAAGCAAAGGAATACACCATCTTTGAATGGAAATACATCACATAGTATTCATCTTCAATATCTTCATAGTCTTCTCTCTCAATCTCTCATATACAATCACTTTGTTTCAATAGAATTGACTATCTCTGACTCTCTCTCTCTCTCTCTCTCTCTCTCTCCATCAATAATACATCATATCCTCACTACAATCTCTCAAAATCACTCTCAATAATCCTTCTTAGGTCGTGGATATCCCTTTCAAGAGGTATGTCTGATATGAAGAGTCACCAGAGCCACTACAGTGTCCTTTCATAGCTCACTACTGTCACTTCACTCTAGTTTTCTCTTCAGTCTTTAGCAGCTACTTCTTTCACTTCTTTTAGCTCTTTTGCACTTGTATTCACCTCTTTCCAAGTCTAGAAAAATTTCCCAAGCTACACTCTCATCCATCAGAACACATACAGAAGCATACAGAACAGTCACAGAACAGTACCAGAACAGCTACAGTACAGAACAGAACAGAACAGAGACAGAGGCTCTACAGAAGACCTACAGAAGGTTACAAAAGGTCATCAAAACCACATAACTCATACTCAAACCATTCCAAACTCTCACAAACCATTCAATAAACTTTCACAAGATCTCAATCTTCATCAATCAATACTCCATCCCTCCTTATAGAAGACAATCAAAACAAAACAGAACAAAACAGAAGCTATACAGAAGGTATACAGAACCAATCAGAACCTATCACATCACAGAACCACTTATAAACATCATGATCTTCCAAAACACAATCAATACCATCCAAAACACTCTCAAACCACTTCCAAATCAATCAATCATCTCATAAAATCAACCATTCAGCTCTCAAAAATAACAAAAATCAGCCAAAAAACAGGTCATTTCAACACTCAACATATCCCCACACTTAATAAGGAAGCGTCCTCGTGACCCAGGAAAAAAGGAATATAAGTTTAGGGAAAAGCTTAACTTTGATCTTCAATATCTTTTCAAAAAGAATCCATCCACCACGACCCCAACTTATAACCTGTATCTGATAGAAAAATACAAAGAAAGGAAAACCCATTTTACAGGAACACTTCGTATCAAACTAAAAATCATAACAAATTTGTAAAGGATATAAGAGTTTTCTTCTTCTTCATCAGCATCAGCTTCAACTCTCCAACCACGACCCCATCACCACAATTCTCCAAAATGTAGCTCACACACGAAATCCAATCCAATAGGAAACCACCACGTTCGTTTTACAGAAATGAACTCACAACACAAACACTACACACAACACAACCATCTGAATGACTCCTTCAAAAAGAGAGATTTTCATTAAAAAGCATCCACCATACATTGGAAAGGTATCAATGAAGATGATCCCTCTTGAAAGATTGATGTTGTCGGAAACGATCCATAGACAAGGATTCATCTACAAAGGTTTTGGGAGGATTTTGAAAAAACTGAAGACAGCACATCCTTTCCAACAGGACCAGGTATCTGCTAGGTAAACAAAGGGCATGAAAATACAATATATCTAGCTATTGGGAATCAATGCTCACATTGACATTCATGCACAGCTTTGGAATAGGCTTGGAATCATTATGAGAGTGCCTATGCATATATGCCAAGTACCAAGCAAAGTGAGCAGTTAATCTCACTGAGGGATCTGCAGACTGTGAATACTGCTGAGCAAAATGAACATAGTTCTGATAAGCTTGACTAGCAGCTGTCCATTCTCCTGGAATTACTGGCCAGTTGATCTAAGGTCCTGTAAGGGAATCATTCGAACTCCATCCCCTTCTTCTGGAAATCTGAGTATCAAACCCATCATAGTCACTAACCAACTGAGGTGGTTGAGATATAGAAGTGTTAGGAGAGGGTAATGGAATAAGGAAAAGTGGATGAAGTGAGGGATAGGCAAAATCATAAAAGGAAGAAAAGTTTAAAGAAGGAGTGGCAGAAATTTGGAGGGAATCACTAAGGAAAGGTGTTAGCTGATAAATAGGAAATGTGGAGGGTACATGAATGGATGGAGAAGGACAGGGTGGAGAAGGGGAAAATACCCTATCCTCAATAAAGGAACAGTATGTAAAAATGGGAATTTGAGAGAAAGATGAAGGTTGGAAAAGAAGGGGTAAAATAGTGGTGGAATTAGATTGAGAAAGGGAAAGATATAGATCATATCGGTGAGCCATTTGTTGGTAATAGAGGAGGGTAGGAACAGAAGGTCCTAAGAGAGATCGTCTATGATAGGCATCAAAGAAGGTAGAATCAAACGGATTATGTTTTGAAAGATAGGCTAAGAGATCCATCCTCAGTTGATTAGTACTCCAGGCAAAGGTAGGAGCTGTGTTTTGTCTTTGATTCAGAACCACAGAATCAATCATGGGATGCCACGAATTATCAGGACAATCAGCTACTTTGGAGGAGTAACTCTGGAACATGTCAGCTATGCGCAAATCCAAATGGTTGACATACAAAACAGCTTGTAGAACCACATCCCCCACATACCATATCCACCTCATCTGGAATTAACAAGTCTCCCCGTAGATACATGTATGACATCAACATGGTATTCGGCATGACAGAATCTTCAAACACCATCCTTACTATCTCTGTCAACAACTCAGCAAACCAAGCCCCACTCCATCCATCCTCAGGAAGAGGTAAATCCATCGTGAAAAGCTTCATGTAGAAGACCAACTTCTGTAAGTGGTAGTGGACAAAGAAAGAATGGTCTGGTGGAACATATTCCTGAAACTGCTCAAATGTAGACCATAACAAGTCCATTCTGGATTGCAATCTTTCCACTTTATCTTGGAATAGAGGACACAAAGTAGCCTGTCTTTGAAGAGCAGCCAAGTCCTGCTGTGAAAGAGAAGGAATCAAGGGAACATTAGGGCTTGGAGGAACAGAGCGTGACTTTGCCAGTTGATCTTGCAACTGCTGAATTTGGGAGGCTTGGGATGCCACTGTATCATTAGCAGTCTGTAAAGCTGAAAGTTTGTCATCCAAGAGAGTTTGGAACTCCTGCGCTTCTCTGGACATCCTTTCCTTCTCCTCTGAAAGGCTAGTAACCTGGGATTGAGCCTCTAGTAACTGGATCTTCAAAGAAGAGATCTCATCGCTTTAGGTGGCAACCAGTTGGGTTTGTTGTTCCATTTGCTTAAACAAATCTGCTAGGGTATCCTTAGCAGAAGCTAACTCGGATGTTGCCTTATGCAACTGGTCCTTAGACTGCATGAATTCTTCATAAAAAGACGCATACAACTGTTGAACACAGGCTGTCACTGACAACTCAATGGAACTCTGAATATCCTTACAGAGGAAAGGAATTGCATCTTCCGAGACTAGATTGTTCAGTGAGGGAACTTATATGTCCAATGATCCTTCTCAATGTGCGCTGAACAGGTTATTACAACTGAGATACCCAGGGAGTTCACTGCCAGAGGTAGCAGGAATGGGCACTGAAGGAAGTACTGAAGGAGCTTTATCCGCTACCCGCTTCAAGCGTTTGCGCTGGATGACCAGGGGAGGCGGAGAATCATCATCCTCTATGTCAATAGGTTCTGACTCATCTGAAGGTGGAGGAGGAGGTACTGGATCGGATGGAGGAGGTGGAGGCACAGTCTTCTGTAAACCTGAATAGGTTAAGAAGGCAGACAAATATGATCCATATGTGACATTGGTAACATTACCCCTGGTGACTTTGACGAAATGTTGATCCATTTTAGTGAGGAGATAAGTGCTCCAATCAATAGCAACTCCTTTCAAAACCATCCTGGAAGCTGTGAAAAGCTCTTTGGACAAGTACTGGGATGGCGTTTTGGCAGGCATAAACCTGTCCTGGAGAAATTGACAGACCATCTTCCATACGGGATCAGTGATCATGGAAAAGGAAACTCCTGAAGAGTTGATCACCTTTTTAACATCCAGCATTTCCCTTGTTTGCTTTTGCAATAGCTTCAGAATCTCTTCATTAGAGAAAAGCTGACGAGTGGTAACAAAAGGTTCACCTTTGGAGGGAAGAGACAAAGCCTTCCCTAAGCCTCGAGGTGTCAAAGTCATAGAAATTCCCTGGACTAGTCCTGTCTTCTTGATGTAGGAGGCCAAAAACTCATCACATAACGACGGATCCTCGGGAAGCAATGGAAAGGAAGTAGCCACAAAAGCAGCAAGTCCCGCCTTCGTGAGAGGCTCAAAAGTGAGTAGGGAAGAGTAATCCCTACTAACTAGTGGGACATACTGGATAGGGGGAGGAGCGTGAGAAGGCGCCATTCAGATGGTTACACACACACCACAAACACAGACAATCAATCAGGAGAATGCCTGCAAAGCAACAGACAAAAATCCAAGGATAAGAGAACAACAAAAACAATAAAACGTGACTTGACCAACTAACCCCAAGCAAACCACAGCCTAGAAAAAATTTGACATGACCTTGAGACATATGCGACCGAAAGCTTCATGCTATGCATCATACAAACACCGAGAGCCCCGTATCAGGCAATAAAAGAAAAAACTACACACCGTACCCTTAACCGTATCAAAGACAGGAAACCAAAACATCACCACATCCGATACATATCAAGACTACATCGTTGATAAACCAGTGTTGGACCATGGAAAGAACTCTAATGACTGCGCATACCCATCCCACGAAATCGGTTTGTTAAAAAGGGGAATTAAGTGCAGTGAGGGGGGATTAAGTTAATGAAAGGTTTATTTTAAGAAATTATTAAGAATGGGTGAAGTTTTATTAAGTGATAAACCTTAGCAAGAAAACGGCGGTTCCTTCTTAAAAATTTAAATTACCAATTATTAGATGAAAACGGTGCTTTAATTCGAATCCCGGACTTCGATACCCAGACTGGGTCTCTAAATGCAAGTTCATTGATTACAAATTAAGGTGATGTGGAGCGCTTTTTTGCCAACGCGTGCTCTTGTGACGGCTGGTTTATTTTAATTAAAAATTAAAGTGTCTCTGTAGCGCACGTAGCTCGTGCTAAGTGAACGGTAGGTTTATTTTTATTTAAAAAAATGGTGTGTTTAGCGCGAATGCGCGTGGAAACTGTGGGTGAATAAATAGGTCATTTTAACAATTAATTTGTGATTTAAGGGGGAAATGAAAATAAATAAAGCACATAAAATAAATACCTGGAAGGGGTGTGTGTGTAATGGCCTAAATGCGCATGGAAGAGTCCCCCAAAGGGAGTGAATCCAGTAAAAGAAAAGGAAAGACCACGGAACTGAACAAAAAAGACAACACCTTAGTGGGTTTGTTGATGTTGAATGTATTTTTAATTTGTTATTTTGGATGGGAGTGGGGTTATAGTTTAGGTGTGTTTGTTTTGGTTTTATAGTGTGGTTTCGTTTATTTGTTTTTTTTTTAATTTGTTATTATTTATGGTTTGTTTTTGTTTTTGTGTTTGTGTTTTTTTAATAATAATAATAATAATGAAATCAAGATATATAGCACATGAATATGTGATGAAGGGAAAAAATGAAAATTCAGCCATGGAAGAAATATCCACAATTTAGGGTATGAAAATAAGATGGGGATTTTTATGGTTAATTTTTGTTTGTTGGTTTTTTTTGTTTAAAATATGGGTGCCGTATATGAAAATATTTGAAAGTAAAAAATAAATGGAAAAATGTCAGTGGGGTAGGTGGAATTTTCTAGAAATTTTTTTTGTTTTTTTTTGTATTTTTTACGAATTTTAAATGAATTTTTTGCATGTTTAAGGTATTTTTGAAGAAATTGCCAAATATTTAATTTTTTGTAACTTTGGGGGTGGAAATTTCCATCTCACAAATTTCCAAAAATTGGCAAAAATATGGGAGAATTTTTAGAAATGTTTTGGAAATTTTTCTGAGTGGAAATGGATTTATAAATTAATTAAGTCAATTAAATCAGGAAAATCATGTTAGTTGGGTAAGTAGGGTCAAATTAAGTCAGCTAAGTCCTGGTAGTCTGTGTAAATCATGTAAGTCAAACCAAGTCAAGTCAGGTTAATCAAAGGAAACTAGGTTAGTCTGGGTTAGTCAAAGTCAGTTAGGTAGACTAAGTCAGATTCTAACTAACCTAGGGTAGACTAACTAACCTAGGGTTAGTTAGGTTAAGGTGGGGACTAACCTAAGGGGGGTTAGTTTAACTAGGCTAAAGTTAGTTTGACTAAGGTAGGGTTAGTTGACTAGGGTAGGGGTAACTAACCTAAGTAGGGTTAGTTTAACCTAATTAGGGTTAGTTAACCAAGGGGTGGGGTTAGTCTAACCAAGTTAGGGTTAGTTTAACCTAATTAGGGTTAGTTGAAGCTAATTAGGGTTAGGCTAACTTAATTAAGGTTAGTTTGACTAATTAGATTAATTAACTTAATTCAAGTTAGTTTAACTAACCTGAGGGTTAGTTAGGAGGAGAAGGGAGAGGAAGGAGTGGTGGCGAGGACGACGGGAGGTGACGCTCAGGGCGGCGACGGCGACTTCGGCGACGGCGGCTTCGGGACCAGGCGACAGCGCGGGCGCAGGAGGAGGCGCTGGAGGGTGGAGGCGAGGGGGTAGAAGAGGCAGAGGCGCGCGATGGGGCAGAAGAGGCGGAGGCGATGCAGGAGGCGGAGGGGGCAGAAGGCGATGCAGGAGGCGAAGGGGGCAGAAGACGATGGAGGGAAGGAGCCGTGATGGAGGGAAGAGGGAGGAATGGAGGGAAGGAGCCGCGATGGAGGGAGGAGGGAGGAATGGAGGAAAGAAGCCGCGATGGAGGGAAGAGGGATCAGCAGGTAGGGGAGATGGGGGGTAGGGTCGGGGAGAGAGAAAGAAGAGTAGGAGAGAGAAAGAAGAAGAAGAAGAAGGAGAAAGAGAAAGAAGAAATAGGGTGGTTGAAATTCGGGGGGGGGGGGGGGGGGGAAAGGTGCCTGTTGGGGGGAGTGGTTTTTTTTTTCTTTTTCTTTTTCTTTTTTTTATAAAGCAATACAATTAATTAATTAATTAATTAATTAATTAAAAGAAAAGAGAGGGACGCGCGGGACAGGGGTAAAAAAATTTGCGATGACGGGATTGAAAAGGTGCCTGGATGCGTGGACGGAGCACGCGGACATGGCCGGGGCGTGTTAAAACGTGTAAAATTGAAAAAATGCATGTTCACGCGCGGGACGGAGCACGTAAAAACGCATAAAAATAAAGAAAAATTAATAACTCCCAATCCGGACGTCAAAACGAAATAGTGTAAAAATAAAAAGTGGGCAGGACGACAGGGGGAAGACAGAAAAATATGCAACGGAGGGTCCGAGAGGGGTAAAGGGCGGTCACGTGCAAAAAACACAAAAAACGGATCAACAAACACAATTAAAAATTAATATCAGAAAATCCGTGCATCGGAATGAGGTGCAAAAAAAAGGAAAACTGTGCAAAAAGACGTGCCCGACAATCCTATCACATCAAAACATAGTTCTGACTGAGATAAGACGCGTTCACATGGGAAAAACCCAAAAAACAGACCCGAAAATGGGATCGAAAATTAATACTAGACGAATCGTTCGCCGGAATGACAGGCAATAAGAAGGAAAAATCTCTATAGGAAGGGGTGGCACAGGGTTGTCACGTTAAACCCTAGTTCCGGTGGAAGTAGGAGGGGTTCACATGCAAAAAACTCCAAAAATACGCCCGAAAACACATTTAAAAATTAATAATAAAAAATCCAGAAGGCGAAAGAGGGGGGAGGAAAGGAAAAAGATAGGGGAAGACTGCAAGGGAACAGCCCCAAGGAAAAAGGTAGGGGAGGGAATGAAGGAAAACTGCAAGGGAACAGCCCCAAGGGTGGGTGGAAAATAAACGAATGGGTGGGAAGGGACCCCATCAGGGTAACAGCAAGGCATGGCGTAGATGCATTAGCAGGTTAAGGCATATGCAGAGGGGTATGCAATGTAGACGCGCAGGGACGCGTCCCCACACTTAAGACCTTAACGGATAGGGTTAACCGAGCAACAGGGACCTAGGACCATGCCACAGACCATCCACTAACGTCCCCACACTTAAAACATGAACGTCACTGAGAAACAGAAGTTGTAGGGTTAGAAAAACTTGGCCCATTTTGTCAAGAATCAAGGTTGATTGTCAATGGCACGTCCTGTGGTGTTGTCTGCTGGAGGTACCGAGGCATCTTCTCGGCACATGTCCATCATGCCAGGGACCACACGGCAGCACCCAGGAAGGTAGCTGGTTGAAGGAATCGCAGGAAATTCGTCGATGATGAGGGATACTACACTCAACTCACAGTCACTCAAATGGAATGAAAGAACAGTCACTCGCCCCATGACTAATAGCACTCGAGGAAGGATGATTGAAACCCATATCTCGTACCCGGTTTAGAAATCAATAGGGGAATGGTGCAGAAGGAGTATGCCAGGGTGCACAGTTGATGGTGCATTAGTGCGTTCAACCCATCTGGCATAGGTGCAAGGAGGAAGGCAAGGGAGCCTTACAGTGCAGTGTACAGAACAGGGTGATGTGTCTTGTGATGACGGTAGAAACCCATCCCGTGGGTGCATAGGGAAACAGGAACCTACCTTACTCCAAGTGTCGTAACGTCCCTCAATCTCACCTCTCGCTAATTGATTGAAGAAACTCCAGTCACACTCAACCCACCCTCTGTCTCACGCTCTGTTGATAGATCCAGGAGGGCACCCTTTTCCTGAAACCCATTGATGTAATCCACACAGTCACTTGTGCAAAGGTTGTATGCCTTATGCGCATTTGATGGTGCAACTATGCATCCCGCCCCATGCCGGCATACCGTGCGAGAAGGAAGGCCAGGGAGCCTTATGGTGCAGTGCACAGAAACAAATTATGCTTTGTGCATTGAGAGCCCATCCCGTGCGTGCAACGCTTCATTCACACTACTCACCTCTCATTTGATTTGAAGGGAAAAGACTGGTCACTCGGCCCACCCTCTGTCTCACACTCTGTTGATATTTACAGAGGGCAACCCATACTCACGTCCCCATCCGGTTAGGATGAAAGATCTGGTCACTCGATTGTTTGTCGATGAAGATCGCGTCGTCAGTTGTTGAAGAGGCGTACCCAGGGAGGTAGCCATCAAATCGAATATTGTGTTGGACAGGAATATGTCGTCTGCTAGAGGACATGTAGACACTTTACAAAGAGACCTAGGACACAGCGTACCAAGGGAGGTAGCTTCGGAATTGGACCCTGGGGATATCAATTAATGAATCCGCTTTCTGGACTGCTGGGTGTTGCCACCTTTTCCACAGCCAGCTTCTCGCCCAAGGGTGTGTGCCACCTTTTCTTGGAACGAGGCCTGCTATGACAGGGAATTGCTTCCTTTTCTCCCATAACAGTTTTGTTTTTCTTTCTTTTGTTATTATTTTTTCTCTTTTTTTTTCTTTGTTTCCCCTATTCCCGAGGGTGTTTCCACCTTTTCTCAAAGAATAGGTCCGCATGATAGGGACCAAAGTCATTTTCTCCCATGATCGATATATTTTTTTTTCTTCTTCTTCTTTTTTTCTTTTGTTTGTTTTTTTTTTCTTCGAATTGAGCAAGGGAATGGTAGAAAGACCATTGGTCAGAACCAACCTCGCCATTGTCGCTGGTGGAAAATAGAGGATAAGAGATCAAGGCTAGAAGGTAGAGTTGAGGGGACAGAGGGTTGCATCCATCTCATCAGGAGTGACTGAAGAACGGCTATTAGAAGTAGCAGCATAAGAAGTACAGTGCCGTGCCAACAAGGGAAAAGATCAGGTGACCGTAATTGTCAAGATCCCCAAGGAGGGAAGTACTTCTTCAGGCGATATCCATTGATCAGGAAGGGATCATCAGAGGCATCAACGGTCTGCACTTGGACAGAGCCATTAGGGTTGACAGCAAGTACCTTATATGGGCCCATCCACCGCTGTTGAAGCTTGCTAGGAAACTTGCCAAATCGTGAATCATAGGCTAGGACCAAATCACCTTCTTTGAACTCCTTGTGCTTGATGAAGCTGTCATGGTAAGCCTTACATCGAGCTTGCTTGGCTTCCATGCACTGTAGAGCTATCCTACGAATTTCGTCCAAACATTCCAGGTGCAGGAGATGGCGTTGCAATGAATCATCGTCCCCCAAACACTCTTTGATAGCCACTCTCAAAAAGGGTAGTTCCAGTTCAACAGGGAAAATAGCTTCTGTACCATACACCAGCTGGAAAGGTGTCTGTCCTGTTGCGGCTTTATGGGAGGTTCTGTACGCCCAGAGGGCCTCTGTAAGTCGATCGTCCCAATCACGACGATGTGCGGCAATTGTTCTTGTCAGAATCGAACAGAGGATGCGATTCGTGACTTCGACTTGGCCATTGGCTCTGGGGTAATAAGGAGTGGACTTGCGATGGCAGATCTTATACAACTCTGTCAACTCTTCCATGACTTTATTAAGGAAATGAGTGCCTCTATCACTTACCAGCTCTAAGGGACTGCCAAAATGGGTGATGATATTCTCGTACATGAACAGGGCCATGCTGTTACCATCATCCCGCTTTAGGGCTTTAGCTTCACACCACTTTGTGACATAATCCGTACATACGAGGATGTATCGGTTCTATTTCCTTCTGGTGGGAGGATCGATTGGACCTACGAAGTCGATGCCCCACTTCTCAAACGGCTTTAAAGGAAGAATAGGCTGCAATGGCATGGCACTTGTCTTCGTGGGTTTTCTCATTCTCTGACAAGCATCACATCTTTTACAGTAATCATAGGCATCCTTATGAATGCTAGGCCACCAGTATCCTTCTAGCAGAGCCTTCCTGGCTGTGGCTTCTCCTGCAAAGTGACCTCCACATGGCTCGTCATGGCAAGCCTTCAAAACAATCCCAATCTCATCTCCGGCAACACATCTTCGGAGCACTTTATCTTTGTCTTTCTTGTACAGTGCACCGCCTAGCAGGGTGTAGGGGGCTGATTCTAGCATAAGCTTCTTCCTTTCCCGACTAGAGATACCAATAGGATACTGTTGGGTTGCCAGCAGATTGGCAATGTATGCATACCAGGAAGTTACAATTTCTACCAAGAATAGGGAAGCATCAGGGAGGTCTGGATCATCTTGCTCCTCGTTTGCAGTTTGTGGGATACGTGACAAATGATCAGCCAAAACATGGGAAGGACCAGGCTTAGTAATCACCTCAAAGTCGAACTCCTGAAATAGAAGGAACCATCTCATCATTCGTCCTTTCACATCCGCTTTGTTCATCAGGAAGGATAGGGCCTCATGATCCACATAAAATTTAAAGTGGGTGGATAGGAGGTAGTGGCGGAACTTCTCTAGGGCAAACACCATTGCCAAGCACTCCAGCTCTGTCACTGTATAGTTCCATTCCCTATCAGTGACTTTCCGGCTTGCATAATAGATCGGTTGATCTAGCTTCGAGGAACCTTTTTGGCAGAGGACAGCACCTAAGCCTTCAATAGATGCATCAGTGTGTACATGGAACTCTTTCGTTCAATCAGGAGGTTGCAGAATGGGTGCCTCAATCAGACACTGCTTCAGAGTGTGGAAGGCTTTGTCACATTCTTCCGTCCAAGTAAACTCTGCATCTTTCCTTAGAAGCTCGTGCAAGGAGGTTTCCTTTGTTGCAAAATGGGCTATGAACCTTCTGTAATAATCCACATGGCCTAGGAATCCCCTCAACTGTTTGAGGTTGGTGGGTGCTGTCAGAGCTGCGATCTTTGCAGGGTCTGTTGATATCCCTTGTGCAAAGACAATGTGGCCCAACAGAACTCCAGAAGAGACCCCAAAGATGCATTTGTCGGGGTTGAGGGAAATCCCATACTTCAAAACATTGTTCCAGGTGTCCCCAGTGTTCACGGATCAAACTATAGACACAAAAGTCATCCAAATATACCTCAATGAAGTCGTGCAGATGATTTTGAAATGCGGCCATCATGACTCGCTGGAAAGTAGCAGGGGCATTGCAGAGCCCAAATGGCATCACTCGGTAAGAGTAGGTCCCCCATTCTGTGGTGAAGGTTGTTTTGGACTGGTCTTCTTCTGCGATTTGGACTTGGTTGTATCCGCTGAATCCATCCAGAAGGGAATAAACCTCATGTCCTACCACTGTGTCCAACAGTTGGTCTGTGAAAGGGATAGGAAAGTGATCCTTCTTCGTCTTGGAATTCAACTTGCGGAAGTCAACACATATTCGCAATTTGCCATTCTTCTTGGGTACAACCACGATGGGTGAAACCCATTCACTATTTGCCACTGGATAGATGAACTCAGCTTCCAGAAGCTTCAGCAGCTCCGCTTTCACCAATGTGGAATAATTCAGGTTCATTTACCTCTGTCGTTGTCATACTGGCTTGGCATCAGGCTCCAAGTCAATATGATGTTGACATATTGTGGGATCAATCCCCTTTAGGTCTTTGTAGGACCAAGCAAACACGTCCAAATTCTCTTTCAACAAGTTGTACAAGGTTGACAACTCCTCTTCTGGGAGGCTGCTACCCACCTTCAAGTGGCGTTCAGTGCCTTCTGCATCCACAAAGGTTAACTGCCTTTCACCTTCTACTTCACGGATGAAGGTCCCACGGACTGCTTCTGGGTACAGATCCGACTCCTTCAAAGGAGTGGTATCCTCTTCTGATGTCCCACTAGACCCAACTTCTTCTTTTAGTGGAAACTTAGGTTGCTCCTTAAGATGTTGGAATGGGATTAGTGCCGTTTCGGTTTTGCTTTCAAGATTAATTACCTCTTAGTGTGAAGACTCATCTTCTGATGATGCATCCAGGAACGTCACATAACAGGGACCCTCTGATGCCTATTGGGTTGGTGGGACTGGTGCTTGTTGGCACAGTGCATCATCATCATCTTTCTTTGGCAAGAATGGGTGAGGACGGCATGAGCCACTGCTGAAAGACGGCTTGGTCTTCTTAATCCATGTCTTATAAAGATTTTGCATATGAGAAGATCCATTTACCAGACCAAATGGTACCATTGCCATTCTGTCCCATAGCATGAGCTCGTCTGCTTCTGATGCTTCTGAAACTTCTTCTCCAAATGTATCCTCTTCGGGTGGAATAGACTCTTCCATCTCGCTTCTATAACCTTCTTTGTCCATATCATCTCCATCCTCTTCTGTCTCTATCTCTGTCTCTGCCTCTGCTTCTGTCTCTGCCTCTGCTTCTGCTTCTGCTTCTGTCTCTGCCTCTATTTCTGTAGGAGCTCTGTAAGAGAAGAACAGGTTCTCTATTTCATCTTCTACCTCTGTCTTTGCTTCTGCTATGGCCATGTAACAAGGAGAGCAGTACATCCATGCTTCTATCTCACTGTCAGAAGTGATTTCAGAAGTCATTCTTGGTTCAGGCAGGAAGTATTCACCCATTGATAATGGCTTTGCATCTTTTGGAAGTCGGCTTATAGTATCCACTGTTAAGGAACGTGCCACTGTTTTCTTGGGAAGGATCTATTTGACAGCATCTTCGTCTGCTGATGTTCCATCTGTAGCCTCATTAGGGGAGTCAGAAGATAATTCCAAGGAGGTGGATCCATGTCCTTTTTGAGAACCATACAGTTTCAACACCACTTTGTTGGGTCCTCTACCCAAGGTCAAGGTTCCTTTGAACCAATCCGTCCTTGCTCTGGCTTCAAAAAGCCATGGTCTACCCAGTAACAGAGGGTAAGATGTACCATAAGAGTTTGGCTTCACCACTAGATAGGTTAGCCAATAATCTTTTCCAGCCACTGTAGTCTTCACATATGGGAGAATGCCCAAAGGCTTGATTCTACTCTGATCCGCCAGTCTGATGAGCCATTGGGTTAGTTGCACACCTTGTAGGCCTAGATCCTTCATTGTCACATCCGTCATAATGTTTACTGATGAACCTCCATCAATCAGTGCATTTGCAATGAAGCAGCCTTCTATCCACACACCAGTCTCTGGGGTACCCAGATCTAGGAAGGCGTTAGCTACGTCCACTTCTTTGACAGGCTCTGGAGCTTTGTTGGACTTTGTTGCTATTGAAGGAGCAATCCTTAAGCCACGTCTTCTTCTCATTATAGTTTTGAACCTTTTTCGGCAATTGGGAGACAACATCAATAATTGTCGGAATGTAAGGTTTGGTTTGAAGGTATCTAGATCTTTGACTAGATCGTATTCCTTAATAGGATCCACTGGCTTCTCTAACCGGTTAGGGAATGGGGCAACACCCATTTTCATTTTCCCTCTTTCTTCCAACAGGGGAATCATGGAAACTTCTTCTGCCACTTGTGGCACTTCCTCCTCTTCTATCTCCTGGACCTCTGGTCCTGCCTCTAGAACTGTCTCTGTAACTCTCTATGGCACTGTAGGGCTCTGTACGGCACTGTCAGGCTCTGTTCTGTTCTATTCTTCTGGTGGAAGATTGAACTTCACTTTTCTGGCAGGAGGATTATTTTCTTTCTGGATAGATGGTTCCTTCTGCTTTGCACGAGTAATGGCAGCAACTTCCAATTCCACTAAATTGGAGGTAGGCTCTTGGGCCTTGGCCGGACTATCAATAGCACTGTTTTTCACTGGGGCTGGGCTTGGACAATCTTTTGCAGTGTGGCCTTCTCCTTTGCATCGACTGCATAAGGGCTTGTAACCCACTGACCTTCTGGGATTTTGACAATTTGGTGAGATGTGTCCCTTTTCTCCACATCTATAACACTCCACTTCTGATCTCTGACCACCGCCAGAGTGTCTTCCTCTGTAACTTTGGGAAGGAAATCTTCTGGGCCCGAAATTAGGACCAAACTCTCTAGTCTTGGGTCCAATATCCTGTGTTGTCATTTTGGATTCCAGCAAGTTGAATCTTGTGTCTTCTTCCTTCCTTCTCCTATCATGCATCTCCTTCAGAGAGCAAATGTCCTCTGTATGGTTCTTCCACAAACAATAGGAACAGAAGGCTCCAGGAATGGTTGGTTTTCGTGTACATTCAGTGGCTAAATGGCCTGCTTGATGACACTTACCACACCAAGTATTTGACCGCATCACATCTCTTCCTACTCCTGCAACGTTGGATATGCTAGCAGTGTTCACTTTCAGCGTCTGTAGCTGCTCTGTAATCACATCCATCAACTCCTTTTTGATGTTGAAAACTGAGTTGGATAAGTAATCCTTCAAGCTTTCTCCTCCTGAGGTACTGGCAGGAGGGTTTTAAGGAGTCTCTGTAATCACTGCATAAACAGGTTGGGCTGGTGCAGAGGGGTCTCTGTTCTGGTTCTGATTCAGAGCTCCTGTTTGAACTATTGGCTGTTGGCTCCAGTTGTTGGTAGGGTTCCACTATTGTTGCTGATTTTTCATTGAGGACATTGGTTGGGACCATTGTTGTTGTGGTTGAACCATCATTTGAGGCATTGATTGTGGCCACTGTGGATTTGGTGCACTGTACTGTGATACTAGGGGCATCTGTTGGTAGGGGTAGGGAACAGTCCTCCCTGGGACTGCATTTGGTGGATACATCATTCCTGGCATCAGAGGAGGTAGGACTCCTCTTCCTGTATTCATCGCTAATCTAGCTTCCACTTCATCGTATAGTCGTGCACCTTCTGTTGCAACTTGCAATGTGGCTAGTCTTTGTAGCTCCACAAACTTACGGACTTCTGGTTGTAATCCTCTGAGAAGCACCCCCTTCTGAATGCCATCATCTAGATTATGGTTAGTCCATCTCTTCAGGATGGATTCCATTCGTGAGACATAAGCTTCTACTCTTTCTCCAGAGGACTGACTTAGGTTCATAAATTCCTCTCGCATCCGCTCTTCAAAACCTTCACGCCTGAATTTAGTGAGGAAGGCCAACTTCAGGTCATCCCATGTGCCAAAAGTTCCTGCTGCTTGTCTCTCATACCACTGAAACGCCGCGCCCTTAAAAGTGGCGAGGAATATTGCTAACCAATGCTCAGGGGTTCTGGCATTGTTAGCCACACATGCTACCATAAACTCTGCTACATGAAGATCAGGATCTTCATTGTACTCTCCCTTAAAAACTGGCAATGGAACTACATTCACTGGCCTATCATCAATATTTCCAGGACGGATCTGGCTTGGAAGTGGACCTCCAGCAGGAGGAGGAAGAGCTTGATGTGCCATTGGGACTTCTGTAAAGAGTTCCGCAAGGGCGTCAAAAGCGGCTTCTACTACGAGCTCGCTCTCGGCTCTGATTTTTGCTTTCTCTCTTCTCACGTACCTCTGGACTCGTTCTAACGCTTGCCTCTTTATTGCGTCATTCATCAGGGGGTTGGCTCCACTATGTTGTTAGTGCTCCACAGAGGGTTAACAGAAGGCTTCAGTCTCTGGAGGACTATCTTGCCAACATTTCTTCTACTTCTTCCTTTTCAACGTCTCTGAATTCTACTTTCATGCCACTGCACAGAGGAAGGTATTCGGTTCTGAAGGTGTCAAAATGCATACGTCTGAGCATTGTGGTGGTGCCATCATCATAGTAATGCCAGCTTCTGATGGTTTCAACAGTGTATGTTGTAAAGAACACTCTGTCTACCAACTTCCAGTGGGTTGCTAATTGAACAAACATAAGATTATCAATACACCAAGCATCCCATGTATCTTGCTGTTGAGCATCCACGAACAAATTCCAACTCTTTTCCTTCTTGTCTTTGTGAACCTCTACAGACCAAGACTCCTGAAGCTTCTTCACAATCTCCCACTTGATGTTGTCTGGAAACTTCTCAATGAATGCCAAATCTTCCATGGATGGTCATTCTCTCTGTTTCTGCTCTTCAGTTTATTCCCAAACAATTTGCCACCATGATGCAAGTTTCTGTTGCTTCAATAGGAAGAGGAAACTGTCCACCACATAGAGCATGCATCATGATGGTGATGTGTTTCCGCCATTGTGGGATGAACTTCTTGTGGAAAGTGGCTTTGATTATGATAAATTCCAACTCTTCAGTGGAAGAAGGAACTTTACAAACATCCATTGAATTCTTCTCTTCTTGGCAATGCCATTTCCTTCATTTTCAGCCTCTTCTGGTGCTTGTTGATGGCAAGATTCCCCAGCTGCACACAAAAAACATGGAGCCCCAAGAGGAACACCAAGGAAAAGGGAATTCTCTTGCAAGAAAATCTATCTTGTAACATCAACAAGCTTGTTTATCATGTTTTATATTATCACAATGAAGAAAAGAACACCAGGCACAACAAATCTTCATGCAGCATCATATAGATCTCCCACGAATTTGATAGAATCAACCATATTCTTCAATATCTTCACAAAATCCATCAATATAACAAAGAAAGCAAAGGAATACACCATCTTTGAATGGAAATACATCACATAGTATTCATCTTCAATATCTTCATAGTCTTCTCTCTCAATCTCTCATATACAATCACTCTGTTTTAATAGAATTGACTATCTCTGACTCTCTCTCTCTCTCTCTCCATCAATAATATATCATATCCTCACTGCAATCTCTCAAAATCACTCTCATTAATCCTTCTTAGGTCGTGGATACCCCTCCCAAGAGGTATGTCTAATATGAAGAGTCACCAGAGCCACTACAGTGTCCTTTCATAGCTCACTACTGTCACTTCACTCTAGTCTTCTCTTCAGTCTTCAGCAGCTACTTCTTTCACTTCTTTTAGCTCTTTTGCACTTGTATTCACCTCTTTCCAAGGCTAGAAAACTTTCCCAAGCTACACTCTCATCCATCAGAACACATACAGAAGCATACAGAACAGTCATAGAATAGTACCAGAACAGCTACAGTACAGAACAGAACAGAACAGAGACAGAGGCTCTACAGAAGACCTACAGAAGGTTACAGAAGGTCATCAAAACCACATAACTCATACTCAAACCATTCCAAACTCTCACAAACCATTCAATAAACTTTCACAAGATCTCAATCTTCATCAATCAATACTCCATCCCTCCTTATAGAAGACAATCAGAACAAAACAGAAGGTATACAGAACCAATCAAAACCTATCAGAACATCGCAGAACCACTTATAAACATCATGATCTTCCAAAACACAATCAATATCATCCAAAACACTCTCAAACCACTTCCAAATCAATCAATCATCTCATAAAATCAACCATTCATCTCTCAAAAACAAAAAAAATCAGCCAAAAAACAAGTCATTTCAACACTCAACAAATTGAGAAGCTAGTATATGAATATATATGCTTTGCATACAAGGTGATGCCTATGTCAAAAGCTGATGCTACATGCAAGAAGGTAGAATGGGTCCTCTCTGAAGTTGGATTGCATGGAGGCCAAGTAGAAATAAAAAAGAATGAGAAAAATTTGGAAAAGAGTGGAAATATCCCTTGTAAACCATGCTTTGGTGGACCCAAGGCTAGGAATTTTATATCTCCACCTCGAGATGAGGAAGGTAATACACTTGTAAAACAATCAGAGAAGTATGAAGCATGGAAAAATTTGCACCTTGCTATTCCGGATTGGAGCAATGGGGGACGAACGAGGATTGCAAAGGCAGAAGTGTGGATACACCTAGATAGATTAGTAGCTCTCTTACAAAAGTTGAGGTTTAGGGATGGTGATGCGAATACATTTAAAGATATAGTTGCTAAATTTCATAAGTCCATGGTGGAGGCATGGACTACAAATAGTATAACACACTACATGGTCAGTATTGTCACCATTACAAAAAAATATCATCATGTCGAATTAGTTTGTGTTTCTAATCTCTCTTCTTGTGCAGCATATACTTGAAGCACATGGTCCATACTTTCCAGATCAAGGAAGTTTGGCAGTATGGTCAACTCAAGGCATGGAATGATCTCATTGGCAAGCTTGATGTGCTTTTCAAAAGGCAGCTGATCATGGAGGTGGCATCAATGATTCCAATTCTATGAGGCAATTATTACAATGGTGGTATAGGAGATTAGAGATACGATACAAGGAAAAAGAAAAGAAGTCCAAAACCTCTCAAGAAAAATGTATAAGTAGGGAAATATATGAAGTGAGAAAAGCAAGATATGAAAACAACACAACTAGACAATGCCACATAGAATGGTTCACAACCCAAGAGAGAGATGGCAAGAAATGGAGACCTAGATAAAGATAATACTTTTGATGCATTTAGAATCCATGAGAGAGCATAGGTACCCAGGATATGTGTAATGTCCCCCCCCCCCCCCCCCGGTGCTTCCCCCATGCCTCCCCATGAGAAAACCCCCCTAAGAAAAAATTTTCATTTTTTTTTTATTTTACTCCCTCTCTCTCCCCCTACCGACTGCATGGCGGGGGGGAGAGAGTGTGTGTGAGTAATGGAGAGGGGAGCATGCAGCCCACCTAGCGGACAGCCGTCTCTTCCCCCCCCATACCTCCTCCCCCTATAAAGGGGAGCCTTCACCCCCCTCCCTTGAATACAAAGAGCGTCCCCTCCTCTCTAGTGTTCAGACGGTGGCTCCTCCCTCCGTTGGCAGCGCGCCCCCTGGGGGGCTTCCATCAGAGTACTCCCCCCCCTCCTTGTTTCGCCAGGTAGCTGCCCCCTGCCCCCCCACCCCCCGTGACTAGAGGAGGAGGAGGAGGAAGAGGAGAGTGAGGAGAAGAAGAAGAAGGAGAAGAGGGAGAGAGAGGAGAAGAGGAAGAAGGAGAAGAGGGAGAGACAAAAGGAGAAGAAGAAGGAGAAGAAGAGGGAGAGAGAGGAGAAGAAGAAGAAGGAGAAGAAGAGGGAGAGAGAGAAGAAGAAGAAGGAGAAGAAGAGGGAGAGAGAGAAGGAGAAGAAGAAGGAGAAGAAGAGGGAGAAGAGAAGTAGAAGGAGAAGAAGAAGAAGAAGAAGAAGAAGAAGAAGAGGAAGGAAGAGGAAGAAAAAGAAGAAGAAGAGGAAGGGAGAGAAAGAAGAGAGAAGAGAGAGAAGGAGAAGAAGAGGAGAAGGAGAAGAGAGAAAAGGAGAAGAAGAGAGAGAGAGAGAGAAGAAGGAGAGATAAGAGGGAGAGAGAAGAGAAGAAGGAAAACAAATTGGGGAGAGCGTGAAAGAAGAAGAAAAGTTATGCATGTTGAAGTCACAATGTTTGGCCTTAGATTCCTTGTGAACCCGCGTACCACTTCCTTCTGCCAAGCGGTCAATTTACCTCAAGGGTTGCAAGTCCGAGAACGCACAAGGATGGCACCCAAGAGACGAGTTACAAGGAGCACAAGTGCTGAAGTTGCAAACGGGGCTAGGAACATATCCAATGCAAGCGGAGACATGAATACCACCAACCCTCCAACAACTATAGCTCATATCCAGGTTGTACCAAGATTTAGATTCTTCTCGTGCATCTTGAATTCTTAAATAGAAGTAGAATTTCATGTATTCGCCATTAAAGGGCCTAGGATGGGTTGATCTTCTACCCTAAATAGGTAGCCATGATTAATAAAGGTCAAGGTAAAATCACTTAGTTCATTAAAAGGATCTAGAAGAAATATTTTAAATTGACCTTGCGAAGCCCTAACCCAAGGGGGAGAGCGAACTTTAGGGTAGTTGATTTATGCTAAGCATGTTGCTTGTTGAAATGGTTTTAACAAAGGTTGATCTTGTTAAAGACGGATTGTTGACCCAAGTTATGCTTGGTTGTTTGAAAAGGGTAACTCCAAGTGAATGTCGACTGGTTGTGTTGGTAAGAGGAGAGAATCTTACTAAGGATAGGTGGATCATAAGCAAGGTGATTGCTTGATGTGGTTTTGGATGCTAATCCAAGTTGTTTGTGATTGATGATTGCATGGCTGGGTCTGAGATGACTGATTGCCATGGAAACAAAAGGGATGTTTTCCCTAGTAAATGTTATTAAGTTGGTTGCTTCAGCTATGGTTGATTTCCTAAAAGGATAATTAAGGAAGGATGGTGCTAGCTACCCCCTACAAACTGCCAAACCCTAACCAAGGGGGTTATGAATTCGTGTCGGGAATGTGGACCGAACCCGCCATGAGAGGTCTCTCCGTGGGTGCTACTTAGAGCAAGAGGACGCTTGGGTGCTAGGGGAGGCTCTGGCCGTAAATTCCTTGCCTCCGGATCTCGCACAAGAGAACGGCGTGACTCAAGATGGGATCTCAAGGCCCATGTACTAGTCTACGGACAGAACTTGGAGCAACAATCCTGTAGATTGCTGGGATAGCCTTCAGGCATGATACTTGATGTATTCAGGGATACAAAAGGATTAGTTCTGCGGAGGCAGAAAGGGACACTTAATTCTCTTGTATGGGCGGGAGACAAACATTAATCTGAAGATAAGTTAAGGAAGTGTTTGATCTTGTTATCTTGTCTTCGTGTTTGTGCCCTAAAAAAACGTAAAGGAACCTATGATTAACGGGTTAATTAAGGAAGCTGCTTTCATGTGTCAAACATAATGTGGTAGGTGATTAGATAACTAAAACAACCCCCGAGGGAAGCGTGGTGGATGTGACCAATGGGTCTATCCTACAGAAGGGTGGTCTCGGTTAGCCGAGAGCTTTCCTCAAAGGAAGTGCTAACAAGGAATGTTAGGAAAAGTCGGATCATGACCTTAGACAATGTTGGTTAGAACCCTGATTCATACCATTTTAGGGGGCGAGAATGGGACTATACCCTACGGGCAGAGAGGTCGAGCGATGCATCCCTCTCGTTTTTTATTCTCTTTGAACCAAGTGCGGTATGAGTCTGCTTTATCTGCGCAAAGGGGAGCAGTTGTAGACCAATGCTAGAAGGCTATTAGGAAGACCCGATTACAAGGAACTCGGACTTCAGGTTGATCCTAGTGGGAACAGCTGGATAAGTTCCGTTGCAGGGCAGACTCGAGACACCCTAGTTGGCAAACCTTGTGTCATTCCTTGGGAGTGCCAGGTAGCATCTTCTAGATATATCTCTCAATGGACTGCTAAGACGTGTCCCGCAAGTTGAGGAGCAGGCATGTTATAGTTGGTATCAGAGCGAAAACGTTAAAGGACTGAGTGCTGCATTATTAGAGTTGCGCAGCAGATGCATGGTGGGTCCTAACCCACAGGTCATAAGCCCCACTAGTGCTTGTCTTCCCCAGTTTCTTCTCAAGATGAGGACATCTCGATTCCTCTAAGGGGGAGAGGATGTAATGTCCCCCCCCCCCCCCCCCCCCCGTGCTTCCCCCATGAGAACCCCTCCCCTAAGAAAAAATTTTCAATTTTTTTTAACTTTTTTTACTCCCTCTCTCTACCCCTGCCGATTGCATGGCGGAGAGAGAGAGAGAGAGTAAGAGTAATGGAGAGGGGGGCATGCAGCCCCCCCAAATGGTGGCGGACGGCCGTCTCTTTCCCCCCCCATACCTCATCCCCCCTATAAACGGGAGCCTTCACCCCCCTCCCTCGACTACAGAGAACGGCCCCTCCTCCCTAGCATTCAGATGGTGGCTCCTCCCTCCGTTGGCAGCGTGCCCCCCTTGGAGGGCTTCCATCAGAGTACTCCCCCCCTCCTCGTTTCGCCAGGCAGCCCCCCCCCCCTTGCCCCCATGACTTGAGAAGAAGAAGAAGAAGAAGAAGAAGGAGAAGACGAGTGAGGAGAAGAAGAAGGAGAAGAGGGAGAGAGACAAGAAGAGGAAGAAGGAGAAGAGGGAGAGAGAGAAGGAGAAGGAGAAGGAGAAGGAGAGGGAGAGAGAAGAAGAAGAAGGAGAAGAAGAGGGAGAGAGAGAAGGAGAAGAAGAAGGAGAAGAAGAGGGAGAAGAGAAGGAGAAGAAGAATAAGAAGAAGACGAAGGGAGAGAAGGAAGAGAGAAGAGAGGGAGAGGGAGAGAAGAGAGAGAAGGAGAAGAAGAGGAGAAGGAGAAGAGATAGAAGGAGAAGGAGAGAGAGAGAGAGAGAGAGAGAGAGAGAAGAAGGAGATAGAAGAGGGAGAGAGAAGAGAAGAAGAAGGAGAAGAAGAGGGAGAGAGAGAAGAAGAAGAAGAAGAAGAAGAAGAAGAAGAGGAGGGAGAGAGAGGAGGAGAAGAAGAAGAAGGTGAGAAAGAAGAGAACTTGAAGAGAAATCAAAAGGCCAAACACGAAGACTCATTCGTGGCCATCAAGAAATCCCCTCGAAAATGGTGTCCTCTAACCCTCCCATTATTCTTATTGCTTATTGTTCATGGTTTTCTTCCATACTTAAAGTGCATGATTATGAAAAGTCAAGTGCATGAGCTGCATGAAATATTGACTAGCCTAGTACATGAAATATTGTTGCATGAAATATTGCAAATACGGGATGATTGCATGGGAGTCAAGTGGACAAATAGAATGGATTCTGCATGGATTAATGCACATGAAATGATACTATTTTCATAAATTTTTACATAAAATGATAGACCTTCGTGTAGAGAAATACTTAAATTAGCCAATAGAAATCACGATTTGCATCCGTGATTAAACTAAACACATGAAATGATAGTTTCTATTCACAGGATGCATTTGCACTGATACAGGGAAACTTAGGTCATACAAGTACCTGCACATTAGGGCTAATTACTCATTGACTAAATGTGAAAAGAGTTCAAGATCTCAGATTATATTAATGCATTAAGAATCCCAAGTGCGAGTAAGATGAGTCTGATCGGAAAATTCTGCATAGTACCACACTAAGAGAGATGGAAGGGACGCATGCATCTAGACTGTATCCTGAAGGACTAGATGAAAAGTCTTGCATTGACAAGTGTGTTAACTGAACTTGGTTAGAGGGAGATGATGTAAAGAATTGGAAGAATAAAAGACCCTTGGTTGGGTTGCGAATAAGGCATGTCCATTGCCTTGGATGACCAATTAATGCTTTGAGTTAGGGCTAAGATACCATAAGGTAAAACCCAAGGGAAAGAGCAAGTCAAAATAAGTTAACCTACCAATAACATTTTCTTGCATGATCTTGTTTGAGATTATTTGGATCTCGCCAAGTCGTGAACGATCTAGGATTGAATGCTGGGAGCATTTGGGAAAAAGGAACCACACCTTAGCAGTTAGTCATACAAACGACCTTTGAGATGATCGGGATTGTACACTTAGGTACATTGTTTGAACTTCTTTGCTCAAGGAACTAATTCAAGGCAAAACACTTAATGCTTTAGGTTAAAAGCCTGGAGGGAGAGGAAGGATCAGTTACCTCCTACTGTCTGTCAGGCCCTATCCAAGGGGGTTGTTAGCCGCGCCGGGTACATAGACCTAGCCCGCCGCGAGAGGTCTCTCCGTGGGTGCTGCTTGGAGTAGGAGGACGCTCGGGTGCCAAGGGAGGCTCTGGCCATAAATTACTTGCCTCTGGATCCTGCATAAGAGGTCGACGTGACTCGAGATGGGATCTCAAGGCCCGTGTCCTAGTCTATGGGCAAAACTTGGAGTAGCAATCCTATAGATTGCTAGGATAGCCTTCGGGCATGATACTTGATGTATTCCGGGATACAGAAGGATTATTTCTGCGGAGGCAGAAAGGGACACTTAATTCTCCTGTATGGGTCGGAGACAAATATTAATCTGAAGATAATTTAAGGAAGTTTTTGATCTTGTTATCTTGTCTTCGTGTCTATGCCCTAAATTACGTAAAGGAATGTGTGATTAATGGGTTAATTAAGGAAGCTTCTTTCATGTATAAAACATAATGTGGTAGGTAATTAGATAACTAAAACAACCCCCGAGGGAAGCGTGGTGGATGTGACCAATGGGTCTATCCTACGGAAGGGTGGTCTCGGTTAGTCGAGAGCTTTCCTCAAAGGAAGTGTTAACGAGGAATGTTAGGAAAAGTCAGACGATGACCTTAGACAATGTTGATTAGAACCATGATTCATACCGTTTTAGGGGCCTATGGGCAAAGAGATCGAGCAATGCATCCCTCTCGTTTCCCATTCTCTTTGAACCAAGTGCGGTACGAGTCTGCTTTATTTGCGCAAAGGAAAGTAGTTGCAGACCGATGCTAGAAGGCTATTAGGAAGATCCGATTACAAGGAACCCGAACTTCAGGTCGATCCTAGTGGGAACGGCCAGATAAGTTCCATTGCGGGGCAGACTCGAGAGACCCTAGTTAGCTGTGGGAGCTTTCGCTCAACCGCCAAGACCCACGGACCGCTTATTTCTTCAAGCATTTCAAGCGAGCTCTAATGGCTATCTCTCACCTAGCCGACGCGCCGTCGATCCTACGAGTGTAGTGAGCTTACCTTGATGCCGATGCAAGTAGCCTCCTCCCTCGCACACCTCGGTAGCTCCACGATTCTTGATGCAAGCTCAAGCATCCTCAAGCCTCCTCCATCGCCAAGCTCTATCCTCCATAGCCGCGTACACGAGAAAAGAGAAGAGAAGAGAAGAGAAGAAGAGAAGAGGAGATGGTGAAGAGCTTCACCCTCTTGATCCCTCACTCCCACACACTCACTCCCTCACACTCTCACACTACCTCTCTCAAGAGCACACACAAGCAAGAAGGAAGAGAAGAAGAGAAGAAGATAAGAGCTCTTGTTAGCCACACACTAAAGAATGAGCTTCCATTCACTTTTTGAACTTTATATATACAAACCCTAAAATCCCATGGGCACCTATCCCCTTTTTTACATGAGCAGCCATTGTGGCAAGGTCTCTTTTCCATTTCCCTCTTCTAGCCTTATGCCTTTAGCCTACACCCATCTAATATTTTACAATTGGCACAGGAGGGAGCCTGGCGCTCTTTTACAAGAGTTTTTCAAGTTTTTGAGGCGCCTTTCATTTAAAATTGTGCTTTTTATCCCGACTTAGCTTTAGCGGTCGCCTGCGTGTCTTTGCTCTTTTTTCGTACTTTTTCTGCTTTTTCCTTTATTTTCCGCCATCTTGACTCGGGGTTAACATTACCCCTCTCCTAGACGGGTGCTAGCCCATGGCACTTCTGTGTTGTTGCAGAGTGGTAGGCAGTTGGACAAATGATGATGTAAAGGGGAGGGCCACGTGGAGATTCAGGTGCTCATGGAAGCTAAGGAATGATGGTTGTCGGAGAAGTTAAATGGATAGCGAGTGGTTGACGAGGCCTCCGAAGTTGGTGGTTTATTGCTTTCTGTGATGCCTGACAAGAGAAGGTGTTGTGCTCTACCTAAGGGGAGTGGCTACCGTACCGTGTTAGTGTACTGTGCACGTGCTAGTGGAATGGGGAGGTGGGTCTAACAGCAGGAAAGCTTGGGTGATGTCCCACACTTGAGGACCCCATTTGTGCCAAGGGAGGTGCGGTGCAAGTGGCTTAGGGTGACAAGCCTAACCATAGGCGAGTGTTACCTCCCTAGGTATGTACTGCCCTTGATGTGCCTAAGGGTGAAGTGGGGGAGCAAAAGGGGCTAGGGGATTAGGGGCAGAGTCGGCCAACAGAAGCCACTAGGTACGCCTAACTTGAGAACCCCTAGGTGCAGTGATAGTGCTTATGTGGTGATTGAGTGCTTCTACAAGTGAGTGCTTGTGTTGTCATGCTTTCTGCTTGGCCTTTCTTTCTTAGCTTTTCTCTTTTTGTACATTCTTTGCTTTTCTTTTCTTTTCTTTTCTTTTCTTTTCTTTTCTTCTCTCTCTTTTTTTTTTATTTGGTTGTTAATAAGGGAAGAAGTTACAGAGGGGGATATGGCTACTGTTGCTCACTCTGATCATGTTGGGAAGGAGGTTGGGGTTTGCGGGATCTATTAAGGAAGGGTCGTCTTTGCAGATACCTACGTAGATCGAGGCGAGTTTGGAGTGTGGTGGTGGAGAGGAAGGGATGACTACAAGTCGAAAATCGGCTGTCGCTCATATCCTCTAAAAGGGCTAGGCAAAACGAGGATAGGAGCATGGCTCGCATCATGAGACGGGCCATGGCACAGCTATCAATCATGTTAGGATCGAAGAAGAGAGGGGGTAAGTTGCGCTCTTGCGGAGTGGGATCTATCCTAAGGAGAATTCTAAGTAGGCGAAGGTAATTACAAGTGGTGATAAATGTTGGGTCAAGGCAAGAGGAGAATGTGTCTAAGAAGTGTACAATCGCATTACATAGATTGCTAGGGGTGAAGGTAAGAGCATCCTTGTAATTTGTACAATTAGGATTGTAGATGATTGGAAAATCATACCTTCCATGGGCACTTGGGTCAAAATTGACTCCAATCCTCCAAGGGTACGGCATGTGAGTGGGATCATTACGCTCGAAGGGGAGTGCATTGCAAAAGGTCATCCAAGTGTCCATATTCATCAAACATAGCCTTCTCCTCCACAGAGGCTGGCTTTTGAATCTTGGCATAGATCTTGGTGGTCTGAATACCTTGTTCTGCCAGTATTCGCTGTCTACATTGCTCCATGCAATCGGATGCTGATCTCTTTCCAACAACCACCTGTCTCTTAGCCTTCTAGCGACACCTATGACTTTGTCTACCACTTTAATAGGTAAAACTCTTCTTAAGTTCATGGGGAAGCTGAAAGCAAAGTCATAGGGTTATCTATTCAGCTCCTGGTGCTCCCAGGCGGTGATGTCTGCGTGGAAGCACGCAGGGCGCTCTTCTAGGGTGGGCGGAATTGGCACTGCGGCCGCTATCACTGGCCGAGCCCTCTGTCTAGCCCTAACCTCTTCAATAAGCTTCCTATGCCTTTCTTCTTGAGCGGCTGCTCTCTCTGCGGATGGGTCAGTGGGTGACTGGTCTTCTAGTGGTGGCGAAGGGGGTGGATGGACCAACTCCTCCTCTTGAGGCCCTATTTCGAAATTGAAGTCGGTCTCATCCCCCTCTTGCCGTTGCTCTTGCTGCACTGCCTCTGCTCTGAAGCCCAATGAGTCTATCTCCTCGGGAGATAGCCCTGCCTCTAGTAGTGAATTACATTGTTCTTCCAGGATTGGGCTGGCTCTTGTCATTCGAGCCGGCAGCTGTAGTCCTGCTTTTAGTGCTCTGCGTGCCATGCCTAGTTTCTTGCAGGCTGTTTCCACAGTCTCGTTGTCTTCTGGCACTGTTACGTTCAGTAGGGTGGTCATGAAAGCACGTTGTTGAGCATTGAAGCTCATGAAGACGACACATGCCCTATTTTCCGCCATCAATTTATATTTCTCCAGCTGTCCTAGGTGTTGGGCGAGAGTCTTCACCCGCCTTTCATTGTGAACGGCCCACTCCTCGGCCCTCTTTCTCATATCCCCCAGACTCTCGCCTTGCCTTTGAGCCAGCACTGTCAGTCCTACTCTTGGTCTTGCATGTGCTTCTTCAGCTATACCTGTTTCTCTTGCTCCACACTCAGCTCCTGTTTTAACTTTTCTATCTCTTGCTCATACCTATGAGCCCTCTCTTCTCGTACCACCTCCAGGTCATTCACAGCCTTATGGATCTTCTCCCCCTAGGCCTGTAGATCCTCGCAAAATCCTATAAGTTCATCATTTCAATGTCTTAAAGATGCCATGACCTCGGCGTCTTCACTGGCCTTGGTCTCATACTCTGCTTCTACATCCTCCTTTTCCTGGAGCTGCCCTTTCAGCTCATGTAGTTCTCTCTGAGCTGCGGCTAACTGCCTCGTTGTTTCCGGCTGGAAGGCAGCTCAAGCCTCTTTCTCAGCTTCTAGCTGCTTTCTTCTCTTCCTTCGCCTTTTCGAGCTGAGCTAGTAGATGCTTTACGTATTAACATATTCTTGTGCTAGCATGCCTGTTGTGGGGACAGAGATAGTGGAAGTTTCTATTTTTTGTCTCTTTGGGTCCCTTTGTGACTCTGCATTAGTAGCTATAGGTCTCTTAGGTCTGAGTGCAGAGGGCGTGACCTCTCCTCCTCCTTGGCCCATCTACTTGTCAACCAAAAACTGCACCCACTCCAAGACATTGCTGCGATCAACCTTGGGGGTGGAGCCTTGGGTGGCGGTGGTAGTGGGCGTTGTCGTGATGAGAGTGGCTGGTGTGGTAGGTACAAAGAGAGGGGGAATTGGCGCCATTGGTTCTTTGTCTTTTTCTTCTGCTTGGGGCGGGGGTGTGATTTCCGGCACACTGGTACTAGGACTAGATGCTTCTGTTCTGCGTTGGCTCTTTGCGCCCTCCTCATCTCTTTTGTGCTACTCCTCAATGGAGCGACGGGTGGCCAGCGCTATTTCTTCCTCTTCCTTTCTTCTCAACTCCTCTTCAGTCTTCTTTCTCTCCTCCTCTGCCTTCTTTGATTCCATCTCAGCTAATCTTGCCTCCTCTTGCTCCTTCTTTTTTCTCTCCTCCTCATCCCTGAGCGACTCCCTCCGAACCCTCTCTAGATCTTCTTTTTCTTTTTTCTTGCGCTCTTCTTCCCTCTTTCCATGCAGGGCTTTCATTCTTTGTTATGTGTGCCTCTGTGGGCTGCCCTAGGACTCTCCCTCTTCGTCTTTGTCAGTCTCTGTTTCATCTGAAGACATGTGCTATTCTTTTGTGTGAGGTGGGGGTTGTGACAGTGACTCGTCACTTCCTTCTTCGTCTCCCTTCTTATCTTCTTCTTCCCATCCTTGCCCTAGTGCTTCTTGGATTATGGCAGTAAGGATGCCTCCAAACCCTATGGTTGAGGCCTTGGAGGATGATGCCTTGCATTTTGATCTAGACGATAGGGATTCTCCTCCAACGGCTCTTCCTCCCATTGCTAGAGCCTTAGTTGAAGCCTCTATGGTTATCCTCACAAACCTGTTCAGGTTTACCTCATCCAGTGATTGTGCCGCAATGCTGTCGAGCAGAGGCATGTTGATCCAGCTCATTATGGTGTTGTACCTCTGGCTCGAGAACAAAGTGTGCACCATTTTTGCTTGCAGCTGGATATCTGGGTTTGGGATGTCTGCCAAGCTAATCCCATCATTGGTATGGACCTTCACCTTGTCCATTCCCAACATGGCGTAGACGTCCCTCTTCGGCTTTCTTTCCACTTTATTTGGCAGCCCCAGTGTCCTCTCCACCAATTTCGGGGTCAGCTCAATCTGTACTTGCCGGGTGGCTTCATTCTCGCGCACCGTGATGGTCCCTCTGTTTGTGTTAAAGGTCCGCAAAAAGTTGGCGCACTGGGTGTAGTCCACCCTCTGGCCCACTGCTTCTAAGTATTTCTCCAGATGGCATTGGTCTATAATCTGGCGCACTGCCGGCTCTTCGATGGCCACATCTTCAAGGTTGAAGATGTGACGGAACTTCAACTGGCTAAAGGCTCTAGTCTCCACCGTGAGCCCGTACTTCACTTGCTCCTCCTCCGAGAAGGGGAGCTTGCCAACCTTGTCCTGGCTTGCCATGTTAGATGCGTGCAAGTTCAGCCATTTCCACTATTAGTGCTTTTTGACAAGTAACTTGCTGAAAGAAGAAAAGCGTAGCAGATTTTTTTGATCTGAAATATTTTGAGTATAGCCTTAACTTTTCTTTTCAGACTTTTACCATTACATTTTACCATTGCATTTTAACTTTTATTGATATTTCATACTTGGTTCACTTTTTAAATTCCACCTTACCCCCTCCCCCTTTGGAACAAGAAGAATCTGTCCCAGGATTGGAGGTTGAGAGGACAAGGGCATTCAGCATACAGAGTGTTGGTCTATTTGCACAGGAGCCAAGCATAGAAGTTGGGGTTGTACTTTAGCTGAGCTTCATGGTCTAAATCGAATGGACGGATACCCATGTGCCTGATGTATGTGAGAACATCGGTTAGGAGATCGCCAGAATCGACGCGATTAGCAATGTGGAGTTCTTCCTCTGTTAAGAGGGGGTCAAGGTAGGGATGCCCCTTGATATTCTCTTCCATGGATCGACCACGAAGAGTGGTTAATACTCGATATGAGGTTGGCGTGACGTAAGTGGGATCGTACTCTGCTGTTTTAATTGTGCAACGCTGCTCAACGTTGGTCATTATGTGGCACCCCTCAACTTCCCATTGCATCCTAAGAGTGTACCAATGCTTCAAAAACATAGAGTCAGTATCATAAGCTTGGATAACTCTGTGATTTCCTGATCAGTGATAGCAGAAGTGGTTCATTGATCGTAGGATGTGATGAGACATTGTTTAATGTCTTGATCTTTGGAGATCTCGATGTTGAGCAACTCAGCAGAGCAGAGCAAGAAGCTTTTGCAAATGCAAATTCAAAGGTCTCCCAAGAGCAAGGCATATTGCGCACTTTTGTTGCAACGGGTTCTTCTAATAGACCTAAGTCCAAGCGGTTGTAGCTGAGGGCTAGCGACACGAAGGTGGCATCAAGTCGTTTAATGCATTCCACCACGTCATCCCCGGTGTCCTCAGCAAGGTCAGTGGCTAGCGCTAGAAAGGATTTTCATTCATAGGAGGGTGTAAGGCTGACAGGTGGTTGAGGTTTGACAAAACAAGAACTTTTGACAATGAAGATGGGCGGTTGGGAGGGTTCGTGAGTTTGTGCTTGGGCCGTTTGGATGTTGAGTGGATTGGGAGCAGCCATGATGGACAGGCTGCTGCATTCAGGTTGGAGTTGGGGAGGCAGATTGACTTCGGCGGGTGATGGCTCTTGTGACGGAGCCTGCGGTTTGGGCAGGTAGACTTGTGGGACTCCCTTGGGTCTAGGCATGGATGAGGCGGATGGTTGTGGTTCAGGAGAGCACTGTGGCTTGTGGGTTTTAGGGTTTATGGAATGTGGTTTGATCAAGCTTGAGGGTGGTGTATGAATGGTGCCTTTGGCTACATGGACCTTAGGGATCCACAGCCAGGTATTTCCCTCGTAGTAGCCTTGTGCACATAAGAGGGCTTTGGGGACCATCGTTGCTTGATCATGCGGCGCTTTTTGTTACTGCGTCTTGGCCTCCTAGGGTTAGAGTTTTTGGTTCTATGAGGATAGGAGTGTCGACTCCAAGGCGGCGGTTGCGGCTGTTTGGGCTTCCATTGAAATCTAGGCTGTTGAGCCTGATGTTTTGCTACTGTGGGCTGTGATTCCTGAATTCTGGAAGGTGGCGGCCGCGCACTACCCCCCTCCATAGATTTGGTCATGGAGGATTCTGTTGGTGGCTTTGCGGACAGTGATGAAGTCGCGCAGCCCTTGCTGAAAGCTGTGACAATGCGAATGTTGCCTATTGCGAGGTGGATGCGCTACGACTCATAATCAACATTGCAGTGAGTCTGCTTTTTGAAAGTGCATCCTAGCAACGACTCTGTGCATGCGTCTTTAGCATTTGGCAACACGTAAAAAACCATTGCGATAGTCTCAAACTCGATAGAAATGGCTACTTTGCACTTGCCGAGGAGTGCGTAGGAATGGGCCCCATATGGGCTTAATTTAGCATTCGTGGGCTGAAGTGGTGGGCTACCAAGTTTGGTCCAATGATCGTGAGTTAGGACATTGCAACCTGCTCCCTCATCGATCAAAGCATTGAAAGCGCAGATTTGTTTTGCAGTGACCGTTATATGGAGGTATGCGGGCTCTACGGCTTCCTCATCCTCATCATCAATCTCCATGATTGTGGCCACTCGTACTTTGACAGGCGGTTCTAACATCGGGGGCTTGTGCAAAGGATGGGTGGGAGGGTAGTACTTCTTGAGACGACTGCCATTGAAGAAGCATATTCCCTCACCATCTAAGGTTTCGAGTTCGACATTGCTTGTGCGGCTGATCGCACGAACCTTGAAGGGTCCAAGGCCTCGAAATTTCATTTTCTGTTTATGTCCCTTAACTGAGTAAAGGAGCACTAAGTCACCCTGTTCGAACTCCCGCTGCTTGACATGCTTGTCAAACCAACTTTTGCGTCGGGCTTTCTCACAGATAAGCACGTGGGTGGCTAGAAGACGAGTCTCTGATAGGCGTTCAAGCTCAACCAAGCGTTACGTCCATGCCTCCTTCCCTTCCCATCGTTCTTGAAGTGCTATTCTTAGGCTAAGAATGAAGAATTCTAATGGTAGAATTGCCTCAGTTCCATAGGTCAGCCTAAAGGGGGTTTGGCCGACAGCCGTTTTATAAGCTGTGCGGTAGGCCCACAAAGCTGCCATCAGCTTGTTGTCCCAGTCGCTGCGTGAGGCTGAGACTACTTTAGTCAGGACATTGACAAGAATCTTATTAGTTGATTCTGCTTGGCCATTCTCATGAGGGTAGTATGGTGAGGATTTGTGATGGATAATGAGAAAGGTGGATAGGATGTGCGCTATCACTTCATTGATGAAGTGCGTGCCTTGGTCACTGACCAGTTCTATGGGGCAGCCAAATCGCGAGATCACTTGCTCCCATAAGAACTTGGCAGTCGTCCTAGCATCATTCTTACGTGTCGCTCTTGCCTCTACCCATTTTGTGAGGTAGTCTGTGGCCACAATGATATATTTGGCTTGTGAATATTGTGCCACAGGACTGATGGGTCCTATGAAGTCGATGCCCCATTTTTCGAATGGTTGTCAAGCAATAACTGGGATCAACTCCATCTGATCCTTGCGAATCGAGACTTTTGTCCGTTGACACTCTTCACAATGCTTGATGAATTGTGTGGCATTGCGAAAAAGTGTGGGCCACCATAGTTGAGACTGCAGCACCTTCTGTGCTGTCGTATCTCTGCTAAAGTGTCCTCCCGCAATGCCATTGTGTGCCTCTGAGAGCACATCGTGCATCTCGTGCTCACATACGCATCTACGCAGCAATCCATCTTGCCCCAACCTATAGAGTTGGCCTGCAATCAGCTGATAGGGCTAGATATTAAGGATTAATCGCCTAAGTCAGGCTTTTTCTATTGGTCACTCAAGAAGTCCGTGCTCAAGAACTTGGACTATGTCATCCACTCAATATGGCGTTAGATCAGCCTTGAATAACTCTCTCTCGCTAGATAGGTTAAATAGATGGGCATCGGGTAATTCATCAATGATACCTTGTCCAGCAGCTTCTCCCGTGGGGATGCATGACATGTGATCGGCCATGTAATGTTGTTTTCTCTTTTGTACTACCACGGAGAAATCAAACTCTAGAAGCAGAAGGAGCCAGCGAGCTATGTGTCCTGTAGCGCAAGGTTTGTTTATGAGATAGAGCAAGGCTTGATGGTCCACGAAGAAGGTAAAGGGTGTGGCCAAAAGATAATGCCGAAATTTCTTCACAGCGAACACCATGGCTAATACCTCTCTTTCTATTGTCGAGTAGTTTATTTCTGTCTCAGTGAGTTGTCTGCTAGCAAAGCTCACTGGATAATCTAAGTTGTGTTCGCCAGGTTGGCACAACACTGCCCCCACGGAAAACTTAGAAGAGTCGATGTGCACCTGAAAGGTAATGGTCCAATCTGGGGCTCGTAGAATTGGTGCTGTTGTTAGAGCCTTTTTCAATTCTTCGTACGCTTGTTGGCATGCCTCGGCCCATTCGAAGACGGCCAGCAGCTTGTATAATGGTCTGGCGATCAACGCATAGTTCAATACAAACCGATAGTACCCCATATGGCCTAAGAAGCATTGAACTCCCTTGTACTTAATTGGGGGTGGAAGGTCAACAATAACCCTGACCTTTGAGAAGTCAGTGGCAATGTCGTTCTTCGACACCACGTGCCCTAAGATGCATCCGTGCTTAGCCCAAAACTGGCACTTTAAGGGGTTCAAGGAGAGACGATACAAGCGACACCGTTCAAAGACTGCGTGGAGTTTGTCTAAGTGTTTGACATAGAGATCGTCAACAAAGACTTCTAACTCCTTGTGAAGCATGTCCTTAAAGATGGTGCACATGAGACGTTGGAAAGTGGCAGGGGCATTGGTCAACCCGAAGGGCATGACTATGTATGCAAAGATGCCCCACTCAGTGGCAAAGGCGGTCTTGTGCCTGTCCGCAGGATGCACTTGCACCTGGTTGTACCCTGAGAAGCCGTCCAGAAAACTGTAGACTTCCTTGCCTGCCACCCTCTCAAGCATGTGCTCGATGTACGGCAATGGATAGTTGTCCCTCTTTGTAGCAGCGTTCACCTTCTTGTAATTGACACTCGGATTTTTCCATTCTTTTTCATCACGATGACTATGGGTGATACCTAGTCTGTGTGCTCAATTTTGTAAATGAGTCCCGCTCTCATCAGCTTGTCAATTTCCTCTTTGACAGTATGAGCGTGTTTTGGATTCATAGGATATGGTCGCTACTTGACCGGTGTTGCATCTGGCGTCATGGGTATGTTGTGAGTCACGACACTCGGATCTATCCCCTTAAGCTCTTCCAAGGACCAGCCAAATACGTCTATGTACTCTCGCAAGAGAGCGACAAGACTCGTCTCTTCTTCTTCAGTCAAGTCATCGGCAATGAATACTGGTCGAGGTGTTTCCCCTTCCTGGGCTAAGTCTACCTCCTTGACTTTGGCCGGTCCCTCGATTGGTTCACTCATCTGCCCTTGACGTTTGGCACCTAACAAAACTACTACCCTATCCCCTTTTTTGAATTTCGTGAAGCGTTTAGGGAGGTCCTACGGCTTTTGTTGTTCTTCTATTCATGTAATCCTGGGTTGCTTTGCCTTTTCCCGCCTTAACCGTCTGCGCCTCAGGTGGACGGGTAGGTCCCCCTTGGTACGTCCGGCCTAGGGATCTCTGGATCACTATCCAAACTAACTTCTGATTCAGAGTCAAACCCTCCGTCTTCACTAGAAGAGGTGGTCTCCCCTGGTGGCCGCAGTTCAAATGGTGATTCAGTCCTAAGTACTGATGTCATTCCTGGTTGGGCTAGGCCTGCTTGCTCAAGGTCTATGGCTCCTATGTGTTCCAACCAAGCGCGATCACATTCCATGTGCATGACTCCTCGCTCTACCCTAAAGTTCTGTCTTTTCTGCGGCTTGGAGTCTGCTCGTATCTGCTCAATTTCTTGTCCTTCAGTGTCATATTCTACGGTATCTACTTCACCCTCGCTCTCATCACTGAAGGATTGGAAATCTTTGTATTCATCGCTAGAATCTTTGTCATCCGACTGCTCGTCGTCTCCTAGGGTTTGGTATGTCTCGTGTCGTTGGTCAGGAACTAGGGCCCAGTTATACATGAGGTTTAAATCATGCACCCTGGTCCATTGCCACTTGGATTCCTCTAAGAGATCCTGGAGTGGTTTGAAGTTTGCAGCTGGATTGCCAGCTAGCTTGTCCGTTAGGTATTCCAATATCCCCTGGAGTTCCCTTTTGTTGGATGGTACTTGGAAGGTGCAGGCTTAGGCTTTCCACGGAGGCTTCCTGCCAACATGCAGACTAGTATAGACAGGGCTTCGTTAGACTTGCCGATCGTTTTGATGGCTTGCTCATACACCTCATGATCTAAGAATGGCATGTCGATTGTAGCGAGAACGTGCATCCAATCCCGCTCATCGTCTGGGCATGGGATATACTTGGTCAAGGGCCAATAAGACTTCTTGACCTGAGTGTTATCCTTGAGCATAGCAGAGATGGCGTCTAGGTCGACTGGTGAGGTCTTCCAAGTGTCCATATCTATCCTTATGGCATCCGTTCTATTGCTAAGGAAGATCAAGCCGTTACCCCAATCTTCGATGACTCTAGCGTTGTGCATCCAGGGTCGGCCTAATAGGATATCGTAGTCCACTCCCTTCATGACTATAAAGTCAACAGAGAACTAGACACCTGCGATCTTCACTGGCCAATTCTTAAGTACCCCGAATGGCTTCACTCTCATACCGTTTGCTAACATGACATTAAACCTAGCAGTTTCGACAGGCGAGTTTCCCCAAGTCTGAAGCACTACGTGGCTAAGCACACTAACCCCAACTCTTGTGTCTACGATTCCCTTTCTTGTTGTGTCACCTAGGGCTAAAATCGGCAAGACCGCATGCATCTCAGAACCTTCCTAGAAGGCATTGACATGCAAGGATTTAGGCATAGAGTGCAGCATCAAGCTCGGTATTTGCGTTTCTGCGTCATTGTCTTGAGGGTCTACCATGACCTGCTCTCGTGACCCTTCAACCCACTGCTTAAGATCTTGCCATAAGGTAGGATGTTGCCTAAGCAGATCTCCTAGGCTAAGTATTACAGGGGTAGTCACTAGCGTGGTCAGGAGATCGTTGGATACTCATCTTTCCCCTAACCTAGATTGTCCTAGCCAATGGCCGTGACTGATCTACGGCTCTGTAGCATCAAGGCTTAGTCTTAGCGGCACTGCTTGTGGTGTTGTTGCTTCTACCAACTTAGGTTGAGGCGGTGATATTGGCGTGCTTACATTGGAGAGATCATCGATCACGTCCTCTATGATAGGCTCAGCGTCCTTGAGATGCTCTTGAGCCTCCTTCACCCATTCCTTCACCTTTTCTATGGCCTCTAACTGTCGCTTCGGATGCACGTATTCCCCTACCTTAGCGCTTCACTTTTCGGTCGTCTTAGGGGCTGAAGTCTCTGCCTCTGCATCTGAAACCTTCTTTCTAGCATGCAGAGTCGTAGCACTCTCGGTTTTTAGTGCGACTTTAGCTTCCGATATCTTCTTCTTCCGCCTGCGGCTTTTCTTCCCTATCAAGGCTGCGTCAAGATTGCTAGGTTCTGGCAAAGAGATGCCGGCCTGCTTCGTTTGGGCTCGGGTCATGACCCGCAATGGGATAGGTGTGGCCTCCCCATCGAGGTTTTCGACACCAAACATCCCCAATGGGACAGATGGTACGTTGGCTAAGCTAGAAGATGGCTTTCACTTTGGGCAATCTACAAAGAGATGGGTGATTCCGCACTGCGCACCTTTGGTCAGCCTTGTCTCTGTTTTGCTACTCTCTTTCAAGGCAGCATGATGAGACATGACCGGGGTGACCACAAGTCCAATAGGTGACTGGATCCTGCGTCTGCCCTCCTAGGCCTCTACCTCGTCCTCTTCCTAACACCATCACCAGCACGGGTCGATAGTCCATGAGGACAGCGTTGCCCTCGTTGTCATGCGAGACGTAAGGGTATATATAGGTCTCTTCCTCATTCAGCTCCTCCACGTAGTGGACTGGAGTGTCACTCGATGGATGGGTCATGTAAGGACCAGGCGGTCTAGGAATGCCTGTAGGGTTTATGTCCATTCTAGGGACGGCTGGCTTCATGTCGTTAGGTGCAGGAAGGGCCAATGGGGCTCCCCTTCCAAGGAATGGTTGCGGCCTGTTCGCTAGGTAAGGCTGGCCGTAGGGTTGCTAGTACAGAAGTCTTCTTGGTAATCTACATTGCGTGATGTCATGGCCAAACCTACCGCAGTTAGCACAAGGTCTTGACCTAGGGTCTTGACACTCGACTGGTAAGTGGTTTCTGCCACAGTACACACATTGGACATGTGGGCGCGTTGGTCGTCTCAACATGTCTTGCAACTTGGCTAATTCCATCTTGACATCAACCAATCCTTGTTTGTCTCAGTGGCTTTCCCCTTATCTTGGGATGATGGGATTGATCACTCACTAGAGGCTGACGCTCTCTCTAAGCTTCGCGAGTTGGTCTCCTCTAGATTCGAGCTCCTGGAGTTCCGCTCCTTCAACTAATCATCAACTCTGATGGCTTCCTCAAACACTCTAGCAATCATGTCTCACTGCAAGCTCGAATTGCCTGCCAAATCCTTATATAGCTCCTCGTCCCAAATGCCGTTGATGAACACAGTCAAAATTGCTCTTTCAGTCGGTCACTCACCCATAGGGATTCTCTTGAAGAGACTCCTCACATGGGTTACGTAGTCACGAATGTCCTCCTCTTTTTGCTTGACGTTCATCAAGCGTACTAGTAGGTTATCGGAGTATCCGGGCTCGGCGAATCTCTTGATGAAGAGATCCTTGAGGACATTGAAGTTGGCTCCCTCTACAGCATCTAGGCTCGTATACCACGTCACACCCTTGCCGCCTAGGCAAAGCCCAAACGCTTATGAGTGTTGAGTTAGGTCGTTGAGGCCATTGGCTTCACAAACTTGCTCAAACCACTCAACAAAGTTGTATGGGTCGTCATGGGGTTGGTACTTGTCGAGCTGCTTGGCAACGATCGGTATTTTGGACTGGCTCTTTGAGCCTTGGTTCGCCCCTAGTCCTATGAGCAGCGATGTTGCTAGTGCGGTGGCACTCTGCTCTGCTGCTGTATTATCGAGCAGCCACTTCATGAGAAGCTCGCTCAACGTCAAGTCTCCCTCTAGTGCTCTCTCATGGTCCGTTCGATTTCGGCGACCTAAGTTCAGCACTCGCTGCACCTCATGCAGCTCCATGCTTTGCCTTTGGCTCCTAGCCTACTGATCCCTATTGTACTCGGCTATGCTCTGCAATGCTTTGCAGGCTAGTCTTCTCTCCTCTTCTAGATCTGCGATGATTGCATCTGATGTCCTGCCGCGGTGCTCGTACCGAGCGTACGCGTCATAACTACTCACCAGCTCTGCTGAATAGCATCTGGGAATACGTTCAAATTGAGCTCCTCATTAGACCGATGGTCTGAGCTCTCTTCCGCCATGGTCGAGTTCTCGCACTCCACTAAGTTGTCGATCAAGTTGAATGGACTTAACAGATCCACGTCGTTGGCGCTCCTTGTTTGGTCCTACTCTGCGCTTTGATGGTTTGTCTATGTCTTGGTTCTCTCCTGTTGATGGGTTCCTTGAGTGGTTTTATCTGAGTGACTTCCTTGACTTATTGAATACAATACTCAATTTATGATTACTCAATGTGTGTCATTTCTCGTGCACTTGTGGTCAATCAGGCTTTCAGCTTTCTTATGTGTACTTCAAGTGTGGAATTCAATGTGAGTGCGGCAAACAATCTCTATATGCCTTACGCCCTCTTGTCTCGTCTCAGGCCTGATAAGCTTCGTCGCTCAAGTCCTGGCTGTCTTAGCAGATTCTAGGGTCTGCGTTGCTTCTTGCTGTTCACTCGGGGGTCGATCACAGGTCCTAAAATTGGATTTCCTTTCTCAATGCGTCAGGTCATTGTGGAGTGATCCAGCACTGTCCCCCTGTCCCTTGGTCGTGACTCCTACGTCGAGAATTGCCTACAAGGCATTCGCTATGTTGTTGTGGAGCGGGTTGCGCTTCTAGTCGGTCGCGGGGGTCAATTTTTTATGTTTTCTCTTTTCTGTCTAAGGGTGTGTCCGATTCTGAGCTGTCCGATTCTCAAAATTAGACAGGGGTCAAGTGTCCGATTTTCGAAAATCGGACAAGTGGTCCGATCAGACCAAGTGGGTGATCCGATTGCTTACGTGTCCTAATCTGTGGGTCCGATTCTACGAATCGAATAGGGGTGGGTCCAATTTCCTATGGTCTGATTTCCAAAATTGGACAAGTTGGTCCGAGTGGTCCGATCGGACAAGATGGTCCGATCGAACGGTTGTCCGAGCGTCCAATTCTCAGAATTGGACGTCTGATTCTGGGAATCGGACACTAGATCGGATGTCTGATCCCGCCGACCCGGATGCACTTTCAAGCATGAAATCGTCAAAAATCTTAAGGTATTTATTATTACAAGCTACAAGATTCAATAGGAATGATGCTGGAGTGATGGGAAAGAGATCTATATACCTAGGGATCGCCGATAGCAATGTAACTCCTCGCATTGATCGATCGAAATGGGTCACCCAAGCTCTCTCTCTCTCTCTCTCTCTCTCTCTCTCTCTCTCTCTCTCTCTCTCTCTCTCTCTCTCTCTCTCTCTCTCTCTCTCTCTCTCTCTCTCTCTCTCTCTCTCTCTCTCAACTAGTTGCAAATGAGGATTTCCTTGCCCTCCAAGAACTTATACCCCTGCTGGACATTACCCGGATGTTATCGATCACTCTCCTTGCGATTCCTACACATTCAAATGAGCATTTCATCCATTTTTCACTTGTTTTCCCTGATTTTCTCCCTGTTTTACAGCAGCAAACCCTATGCCTCTCGAGTGCGATTTCCTAATGTTAGCCTACTCTAAACGCAACAAGAATCGAAAGCAAAAAACAGAAATAATTTCTCCATGTTTTTCAATCATCAAACAACCAAAATATCCCAAAATACTTACTTGTTTTGAATATCAAAAACACCCAAACTTCCTACCTATCTCAAGCTCCGTTTTGGGGATGAATCCCCTACTTCAATGCTCAATATGAGGCGCGCAAGTGCTCAAGATTGAATCTGTTGGTCCCAGCAAAGGAAACAAAATGTGGGAGCTTTCGCTCAACCGCCAAGACCCACGGACCGCTTATTGCTTCAAGCATTTCAAGCGAGCTCTAATGGCTATCTCTCACCTAGCCGACGCGCCGTCGATCCTACGAGTGTAGTGAGCTTACCTTGATGCCGATGCGAGTAGCCTCCTCCCTCGCACACCTCAGTAGCTCCACGATTCTTGATGCAAGCTCAAGCATCCTCAAGCCTCCTCCATCGCCAAGCTCTATCCTCCATAGCCGCATGCGCGAGAAAAGAGAAGAGAAGAGAAGAGAAGAAGAGAAGAGGAGATGGTGAAGAGCTTCACCCTCTTGATCCCTCACTCCCACACACTCACTCCCTCACACTCTCACACTCCCTCTCTCAAGAGCACACACAAGTAAGAAGGAAGAGAAGAAGATAAGAAGATAAGAGCTCTTGTTAGCCACACACCAAAGAATGAGCTTCCATTTACTTTTTGAACTTTATATATACAAACCCTAAAATCCCATGGGTACCTATCCCCTTTTTTACATGACCGGCCATTGTGGCAAGGTCTCTTTTCTATTTCCCTCTTCTAGCCTTATGCCTTTAGCCTACACCCATCTAATATTTTACAATTGGCGCCTTTCATTTAAAATTGTGCTTTTTGTCCCAGCTTAGCTTTAGGGGTCGCCTGCGTGTCTTTGCTCTTTTTTCGTGCTTTTTCTAACTTTTCTCTCATTTTTCGCCATCTTGACTCAGGGTTAACATTGGCAAACCCCGTGTCATTCCTTGGGAGTGCCGAGCAGCGTCTTCTAGATATATCTCTCGATGGACTGCTAAGACGTGTCCCACGAGTTGAGCAGCGGGCACGTTACAATATGCACATCAATACTCCTATCTTTAACATGAGATGTCTTGCAACTTTTGTTTAAAATTTCAAAGGTTTGTCACTATGTTTTTCAAAGTCAATTTCAAACTATGTTTTTTAATTTTAAAAGTCGTTTACACCATAGTAAGTTTAAAAGTTTTGTACTTAAGTCAAGTCTCTCCTTTCATTTTTTTTCCATTACTCTTCACTCTATCCTCCACCTTTCTATCATTTATTATCACAACCATGGCACGTTCCAAGCTTCCTATCAAGAAGGCACTTGCAAGAGCAAGAGCTCAACATTCTTCCAAATCTAGTGAGCGTACTATGAGTGACAAAGGTCCCTTGGTGTGCTGACAATGGTGGTCCTATTGCAGCTAATAATGGTGGTGCTACTGTGTCCAAAAATGGTGGCCCTAGTGTGGTCAATAATGATGGTTTTCCATTGTCTAGAAATGGTGGTCCACATGCTCTAGTTGCTCCACCTCCCACTATTGCTCCAACCGGTAATACACATCCTCCAACACATACGAAGCAAAGATGGAGACTAGGATCTACACTACGTGAGATAAGGAAATTCCATAAGAGTGCCAACTTGATTATTCCTAAGGCACCATTCTCTAAATTGGTGCGAGAAATACTGCAAGATCTGTAGTTAGGGCATCATCACAAGTTCTTTTCAAGGAACTAGGTAAGGAATGTGGGGGATGGTCAAGCCAAGCCTTACTTGCTCTCCAAGAAGGAGCTGAAATTTACTTGATTGATCTAATGGGTGATTCTCAAGTTTTAGCCATTCATGCATGACGTATCACTATTAAGCCTATAGATATGTCAAGAATCGCGTGATGGGGGGATTTGCTTGAGCTGTTGTACCAAACACATAATGTATACACAAGAGGAAGCTCACTCAAGAACACAAGAAGAGAGATGGAGTCCAAAACGTTTTCTTGCTGATTTTTCTTCTTCTCCCACACACTATATAATATACAAAAAGTATAGATAAGATACAACATAAAGGAAAGTGGCCTTCTAAGTCAAACAGTGCATAACCGACTACACTAATCAACTGGTGTTATATCTTTACCAGCTATTGTAGGTAGGTGTAACAAACTAAATATAATAAGTGATAAGTCAATGGCTATGTGAGTATCATAATGACCACCAACGTGCTAAGTGTAGACATACGAACTCATCTAGCCAAGCGATCCATCATCAATGTCTGCACGTGTTGAGCTTGCCATCTCAACACTCCCCCTCAAGCTCAATTCTATCTCTGCAACTCCAAGTAAGCTTCAGAACTTTTGAAGCTTCTCTGCACCCAATGCCTTTGTCAAAATATCAGTTATCTGATCCTATGTGCTGACATATACTAAGTCAATCTCTCATGCAAGTACCTTCTCTCTCACAAAGTGGTAGTGCACCTCAATGTATTTTGTTCTAGCATGGAACACTGGATTCCTAGCTAGCTGTATGCTGCTCATGTTGTCAAAATGAATGACAACTGGACCATCTCCCTACACGTCCAAATCACCTTATAACATTTGCAACCATACCACCTCACATGCTGCCATAGCAGCACCTCTATAACATTTGCAACCATCTCCCTACACGTCCAAATCACCTTATAACATTTGCAACCATACCACCTCACATGTTGCCATAGCAGCACCTCTATACTCAGCCTCTCTGCTCAATAAAGCAACTCTAGGTTGCTTTTTGCTGCTCCATGTAACTGTTGCACTACCAAGGGAAAACATGAATCCACTTGTAGATCTTCTGTCCGATATGCTACCAACCCAATCTACATCTATGTATCCAAAGACATGTTAACATACCTCAATGTACATCTAACTGCATCCAAATGAGGCTTTCTAGGCATCTACATAAACTGATTGACAAGGCCAACAACATAGCTCAAGTTTGGCCTTGTGATAGTCATGTAAATCAAACTCCCTACTATCCTCCTGAACATAGTAGGATCTTCTATCTCATCCCCAATGTCAACACTCAACTTCACATTTTGCTCCAATGGTAATGAAAGAGGCTTACATGTTTTCATGCCATACTTGGATAACATATCCAAACCATACTGCCTTTGGGATAGCCATATACCATCTCATCACATCTGATCACCTCAATACCAAGAAATTATCTCAGCTCACCCAAATGTTTCATCTCAAACTTCTTCTTCAAGAAGTCCTTAACTTCAGCAATCCCATTGTCATTGTCACCTGTAATAATCAAGTTATCCACATAGATGACTATGATGACCAAACCTACATCTCTCTTTCTCACATAAAGTGAGTGATTAGCATCAGAAATACAAAATCTAATATTGACAAGATACTCTCCAATCTTGTTAGACCATGCTCTAGGTGCTTGCTTCAGCCTATAGAGTGCCTTCTTCAACCTGCACACACATGTGGGATGCTCTAAATCCTCATAACTTTCTGGCTGCTCCATATACACTTCTTCTTGCAATTCTCCATGCAAAAGGCATTCTTAACATCCATTTGCTGCAAACTCCAACCTTTGGTTGCTGCCAAGGCAATCACACACCTAACAGTTGCCATCCTAGCAACTGGACTGAATGTCTCTTCATAATCTATGCCATATGTTTGAGCATAGCCTTTTGCAACCAGCCTAGCCTTATACCTGCTAACTGAACCATCTGCATTATGCTTGACTTTGTAAACCCACTTACAGCCAATAGCTTTCTTACCCTTAGGTAAGGGTAGTAAATCCCAAGTCTTATTGGCTTCTAATGCAGCCATCTCCTCATGCATTACTACATTGCAATGAGCATGACCAACAGCATCCTCAAAACAAGTGGGCTCAACATCCTCAACTAGTTTTACCATATAAGCATAATGGTGAGCTGCATAACCTTCAAAACCAAATCTTTTAACAGGGTATCTAACCCTGCTAGATCTGCATTGTCGGAGGGATTTTTGTCAAGGTTGAATCAACCGGGGATCAGAAGTAGAAGGGAGTAGAGATAGGAGATGGAAGAGAAGATAGAGAATACCCAAGTGGTAAACACTAAAAAGACAAATCACAATGAATTGATTCAATATGTATTAAAAGAATCTAGAATCGTCCACTACTCAGAAGCAATCTCCAAGCATTAGATCTCCTGGAGCTTCTTCGTAGAACAAAACGTGCACAAAAATTACAGCTCCTTCTCTGCTGCTCGGAACCCAAATCTGATGGCTCCGTTGGCTTCGAAAGGGGGGTAAACCCCAAGACACCTGGTCACGAATCTCCCAGATCACTCCTTCTTCTTTTAGTCCAATCTACAGTTTTCAGCCTGTTTACAACGATTGCGAAGTGCGCGATTTCATCAATCTATCTTTTTTAAGAAAAATCTCTTAACTGGCTGAAAAAGCAACTAGCTTTTTGCATGCCATCCTAATCTAGAAGCTTTTTCTAAATTTTTTAGATTTTTACAATAAATAATATCAAAAATAGGCTAAAATTATCCAAAAATCTAGTATTTTTGGATAATCCATGCAACTCACACTAGTACTAATGGCTTAGATCACGTTGACTCTAGATCAATAAAGAAGTCAGATGATGATGCATTCCATACTTTTTCACACTGTGTCCTCATAACATCAGGATATCCACTCCCTCTAAACCTGCACATCCTCCGGTATGTGCCAAAATCCTAGTTGTCACCGGATTCTGAGACCTCCTCATCCTCTACAACCATATCCTTTACTTCTTCATCTTCCATATCTTCCTGGCTAGCCCCTGTATCAGGACCACTATTTTCTTCCAATTCTGGCAACTCATAGGTAGTAGATTCTCGCCTTTTGAATAATTTGATTCTCTTCCCTGCTACCGGAATTTTGATGGCTGTCCCATCCAGCTCATTTAATGCATAAGTAGCATTATCAAACACATGTCTTACCACATAGGGTCCAAACTATCTTTCGCAAACTTTACACATGGCACTATGCTGGTTACCTAAATTGCTATCATAAACCAATACCCAATCCCCATCTTGTATTGTTCTTGGTCTTAGTCTATGCCTTTTGTCAAACCGTTTCTTGTTCTGTATCCTTGCTGCCCTTAACGTTGCAGTTGTTGCCTCTATGTCTTTTGACTTTCTTTCCAACTGTCTAATGCGTAAGGCCAACAATTCCTCTCGATTCAACTCCTCCTCCCAAGGTAACACACTCCATGTGATCGTCATCTCTTCTATTGACATGATAGGTTTTTGACCATACATCAATTTTTCAGGCATATATCATGTAACAGCACTATGAGTTGTTCTATCAGCCCACAAAGCATAAGGGAGCAATCGTGGCCACTCTTTTACCTTCTCTCCACATACTTTTTCCAGTGCATTCACAACAGGTGGATGACCTCTTTCACTTTTGCCATTTCCTTCAAGGTTATAAGCTCAAATTAAAGCAAGCTTTATCCCCAACCATGCAAAGAAATCATGAGCTTCATCTGCATCCAACTCACCCCTATCTACTGTAATTTTTCCCACACAGCCATATCGACAAAAGATCTCTTCTAAGAGAAAAGTACATACGACATTTGTCGTCTTAGTACATAGAGCTCTCCCTTCCACTTGATTAGTCAAGTCTTCACGAGCAAGCACAAGATACCTCATTTGCCAAAGACCTGTAGGCATTGTGACCAAATCCACCACCCACTTAAAATGAAGAGACAATGGATATGTGGGTTGCAATCCATCCCGATGTCTCACAGTTGAATACATTTGACATGTCGTACATGTTTCCACAAAGTGAGCAACATCCTTATACATACCCTGCCACCAATATCTTTCTTTGATCTTTGTAAAAGTTTCCCAAACACATATATGACCAGCCCATAAGGTTTCATGAAATTCTTGCATAACAGTTACTTGTGAAGCTCTATCACCCAAAACTTGCAATGGCATACCCTGTTTCTTTTTAGCATGTTTCCATAAGTATCCATCTTTTAAGAAAAATCCATAGGCTTTCCTTTTGATCTTCTTAAACTCCTCATCTAACCATTCATCTCTCTTTGTTAATGTACTGAGATATTGACCAATTCTCAGCCACTCTCCTACATACTTGTCTTCCAGAAACACTTCTACACAAGATGCAAAACATCTAAAGTGTCTTCTCTTTGTTGTCCAAGCTTCTGTTAATGCTGTAGTAACACCTTGCATTGCTAAATTCACTCTTGCAATATCATTTTCAGCCATAAGAAAGTCATCTTCTTCCTCCTCATCCATCATCCCATCTTCATTCTCATAGCGTGCTCGAGATAACATGTCTACCACTAGGTTATCTCTTCCTACAATATGCTGAAATTCAGGGTTCAAAGATTTAATGTATGCAATCCACCGGAGCATAGCAATGTCCGGGGTAGCACAACTAGTAATCATACCCAATACCGGCAAACAATCAGTCTCAATGACTAATGAGCACCCATAAAATACTCATCACATTTAGGGACAGTCATAATTTCCCATAATTCTCTTTTTACCTATGGATATATCCTCTGTCATTCAGTCAATACTTTTGTACCAAAGTATATTGTATATCTTTGCCCTTCCTCATCATTTTGCCCAATTGCCCATCCAATCTCGATTGGGCTTGTATCAACAGTAATAATGATAGGCTTTCCATGTGAATAGTCAGCCTTTCTCAATGTAGGAGCATATTTTAAGAGTTGCTTCAATTTCTTCATTGCTTTCTGATGCTTCCTTTCCCAATGAAATTTCTGACCTTTCCTTAGAAGTTGATAAAGAGCATTGGCTAAATGTGCAAAGTGAGGAATCCATATCAAATAGAACACAACACACCCAAGAATCTACGCACCTCTGATACATTCGTGCATACATCTTGCATTCTATCAATCCCATCTATTTTTGCTAGTGATGGCCTTCTCCCATAAGGCCCACACATATGCCCACAATCAAAACCTCTTCAACTCCAAAGACCCAAAAAGAGTTAAATGAACCTCTTCTAGACGTGTCAAAATCCTCTCACTATCCACAATACGGTCTGCAACAAACTGTCTGCATCCATGAGCATCCATCTCTTCATTCTTTTCATCCACTACACACCCTTTGATTGGAACATCATCCAATAAGGGCATAGTCAATTGTGGTATAAAATCCATGAGTACCCTATTCATAGCATTTGTCATGTGTGCCATTGAGTTTGTTGCACCCTATGGGAGAGTACACATCCGTACTAATCCCAAAGGAGTCTTCATGGTTGTGATATCCTTGCTTTCAATTGCAAGCCAAAACTGATCATAACCCGAGTAAAGATTACCCAAAGAATAGATCGCTCTGCTTGCAAAAGCCTCTACAAATTCATCAACCACAGGACCTGCACCCACATTTCTTATGGTCACTTTATTGACCGATTGCATGTCTTGAATAAATCTCAAAGCCCCATTCTTTTTGGGCACAGTAAACCAACAATTTGAGTACGGGGCTGAAGAAGGCTCCAAGATCTTCATGCAAATCTTTTCATTTAGCAAATCCATCAGCTTTGGCAAGTAAGCTTTAGGCACTAGAATAGGCCTCAAGTTCTATGGTACATGTGGCACAGTAAATATGACCATAGGAGAGACAACATTTGGATCCACACAACCTATTTCACTTGGCTGAAATGCAAATGCCTTCCCATGTCTAGCCAACATCCGCATAAAATAGTCTCTCTCAGCAACAAGCAAAAGAAACCCTTCTGCACCAACTTTCAATTCCTGTAATGTTTCAAATGTAAACCGATGACCTATATCTTTAGGATCTCGTAAGCTTGGCTACCTTGACACTTTTTCATACATACCCTCACTCTCTGGTGGAAGTGGCAAAGCAATTGGTTTCATCTTTTTGTCAACTGTCTTGTACTTTGTCTCCACAAGTGCTTCAGTCCATTGTAAGGGAGTGAGTGTGTGAGGGTGAGGGTGAGGGACCATGGTGGAGAAGCTCTCCATCTTCTTCTCTTTTCTTCTCTTCTCTTCTCTTCTCTTGTCTCACATGTGTGGCTATGGTGGATGGAGCTTGAAGGTAGAGGGTTGAGCTTGCTTGAGCTCGCATCATGGATCGTGGAGCTACCGGAGTGCTTGAGGGAGGAGGCTACTCATTCGAGCATCAAGGTAAGCTCATTACACTCATAGGATCGGAAGTGTGTTGGCTAGGTGAGAGATAGCCATTAGAGCTTGCTTGAAACAATAAGCAGTTCGTGGATCTTGGTGGTTGAGTGTGATCTCCAAGTTCAGGTGTTTTAAATGTAGCTAAGCATGGGTTAGAGCTGTAGGTAGGCTGTGATTGCTAAAATTGTATAGTTGTGAAAGATTGTCCAAAAGAGATAGTAGTTTTAGCCATCACTAGGGCTAAAGCTAGGCAAGAGATCAACTGGGAGGACCATGAAAATGCTAGGGAAGTGGCCTCCACATAAATCTTGAAGTTGTAGAAGAAGAAGCAGTTAAAACGATTTGATTCTATAGATTTTTCACATGAGGTCCAGGAGAGTCAATTGTTGTATGAGGAAAAACAACAAGATATACCACTAATAGGAATGCAGTTTAGTGACCAGCACCAAATTTTGGATTCATATGATTAGTTTCAAAGTTCTCATGAATTATCTACTACATTAGCTAATTTCTCATTGCAGTTAACTTTGGAAAAATCCTTGACTTGATTCCAAGAGTCAAGGAAAAGCTCATAGTAGAGATTATGGTAAATCAAGAAAAAATGTGGAAACACTATCCTATTGATAGTAGACAGATGTCAAAATGTTAAGTAGTTATCCCCACATAGTCAGAGGTAGTGGGTTATAAAGTTCCAACTATTCAAGTGGAATACTTGGGTGGTAAATTTGATGATGTATTATTAGATAGAGGTTCAAGAGTTAATATATTACCTAAAGAGTTGTATTTGGCACACAAGCTATAGGGATTAGTGGTAGTATTTTTTCAAGTTAAAATGGTAGTCCAGTAGAGACTTAAGTCATTGGGGATACTAAAGAATCAATTTATTTGAGTAGTAAGGCTGAATTTAAGGGTAAGCTTTATCGTTCTCTACATGGCAGGTTTAGGGGATTCATATAACATGTTGCTAGGAAGACCTTGGTTTAGATTAGCCAAAGCTGAAGTAGGATTGGGGTTCAAATACGACAATCATTCCTCATGGTGGTAAGGAGATTAAGTTATCTATAGTTAATCAAGTGGTATTGAAACCCAAGTACCATCCATTGGTTGCTCAAACAATAAATGTTGCACATGAGATTGAAGATGATGAAGAGGAACTCTTTTTACAAGCTAATCCTACTATTGTACTAGTCTTTGAGGTAGATGTTGAAAATATTATGTCTCAATATAATGTGTTTTTAGTAGTATCTTTGCCAAAAGAAAATTTACCATTGCAAGCAGTAGGTTTACCATTGTTAGTAAAAAGTAACCCCATACAGCAAGACAGGAACCGCATACAACAAGACAATGACTTGATATAGTAGGATATTACATTGGTTGCAGAAAGCAATGTTAACCCTAAGGGGAGTAAGGGAATTGATATGGAGACACTCAAGGAGCAACAAAATCCTTCATAAAAAACAAAGGAGGATTTTGATAGAGCAAGTTAACAAGCTATTATTGATGTGGAGTTGAAATATGAACACACTATGAGTAAGTTAGCTAGAGTGTTTGAAGATGATGTTCACAAAGTGTATTTGGATACCAAGTCCCATTCTAGACCAATAAAAGTAGTATTTTTGTTGAGGAAGATTTTAAGCAGCAGTTGATTAATCTATGCAAAGAATTTTAGGATATTTTTGCTTAGGATTATATTGACATAAAGGGATTTGATCCAAAGGGTGTGTCAGCATAGAATTAATTTGAAGGCAGATGCTAAATCTATCATTCAGAAGAGGTATCGTATGAATCCAAACTATGCTAAACAGGTGAAAGAAGAGATTGACAAACTTCTTAGAGTTGGCTTTATCAAGCTTGTGAATGAAGTGACTTGGCTATCACCTATTGTAGTGGTGCCCAAAAAGAATGGCAAGATACGAGTTTGCATGGATTATAGAAAATTGAATGCAACAACAATAACCAATCCATTCCCTCTTTTGTTTACAGATTCTTTATTGGATGATGTATCAAGTCATGAGATTTATAGTTTTCTAGATGGTTTCTCCATATATAATCAAATCAAAATGCATTCAGATGATATGGATAAGACCGCTTTTATAACGAAGTGGGGAGAATTTGTAAGTAATATTATGAACTTTGGTCTAAAAAATGGACCACCCCAGAGTTTCAAGGTGCAACTCATAAAACTTTTGATCCATATCTCACTTCTTTTATGAGGGTTTTCATAGATGATTTCTATGTGTTTGTCAAGAAATTAGATCACTTGTTGCAGTATCTTAGGTTGTGTTTTGAAAGATGTCATCAATTTGGGATGCCACTTAACCTGCTATAAGCAATCTTAGGAGTGGTTTTGATAGCATTTGATAAAATCAAATAATCTCTATCTACAATACTCTCTACCTTACTACAAGCAATCTCCCTCTTTAGTATTGTGCTATAAGATATCTTCCTCTTCAACACTCTATACTATAAGAAATTAAGTGATAATAGAAGTATCTTTATTTTTTTAATCTCTGTGATGTTAATATTCTTCATAGTTGTTGTTTAATCCTTAAGTGTCAATTCATAGAGAGAGAGAGAGAGAGGGAGAGAGAAGGGAGGAGGGAAGAGAGAGGACTGTGTGAGATGAACTAAGAAAATAAGTGATAGATGTTGAGAGATCGAGCTCCACTCGTGATATGCCAGGGTGACCGTTGTGCATTTATGTCACCGACTTATCAGTTGCAGATCCGGTTGGTACACCGCCCATGAATAATAGCTAGATGACAGCTATCCTTATCTACTCTAGTTTGTGGCTCAGTTAGTATGCCACCTTAGTTATTTGAGTTTGGTTTGAGACCCATATATAGGGTTCTTCTATTTCTTTGTATGAGAGTTCTTTTTGGCTTACACAACTAAGAAGAGAAAAACTGTTTTCAACCTCCACCTTTGTGTGTATTCCCCCATCGTGCAAGCAAGAAAGCTACAAGTGAGACTCCTTCCTTCTCTCCCACAATCTTGACATGGTATCAAAGCCTTGTTCATGGTAAGGAGCTCAAGAAAGCAAGCCAAGCTCGCAGTGTTCTGGTAAGAGGAGCAGTGTTGCTTTCATTTTCTGTTTTGGGAGCAGATCTCTACAGGTAGCACAGCCGAAAATTGCAAGAGTGCATTGTCTCAGGTTGAGACGCCCTTCGCGGTGAAGCAAGAGACCTTGTTTTTTTTATTTAAGGCCATTTCGGGGCCTGTTTTGGAGGCGGAAGTTTTCTACACGCACTCAAGAAAAGGCCCAGTTTTATGCTGTGCGACCACTGTTCTACAGGTCGGTGAAAAGTTACTGTAGAAATTGCATCGTATGCTTGTGTGCAGAGACATTCGCAGTTACAGAATCATCCTTGTTGCCTGTTGATGCAAAATCGTCACTAGGAAGTGACTGTGTGGTCAAATACCACTTTCGTCAGTTTTGCAGATTAGCCCTTGTGAGGCTGAAGCTGTGTTCTTTGCAGTGACAGAACTTTTTGCAGTGTTCTATAATGACGTCTGATTCTCTCTCACAGATTGTCACTGAAAAGCTTGACAAGAACAACTTCCAAGCATGGAAGTTTAGAATGACAAATTTCCTTATGGGAAAAGGATATTGGGAATTTATTACAGGAAACGAAGAAGAACTAGTTCTTCCTGATGTTCCCAATCAACAGCAAATGCAGGCATTTAAAGCATGGCATGAGAGAGCCAGGAAAGTTATGTACTGGCTGTCTATCAGTATTTCAGACTCTATGATTGTGCATATTCATGATGCAAGTACGCCAAAGGAGGCATGGGATACTTTGTCAAAAATGTATAGCACAAATACTCAAGCCAGGAAAATGCAGCTCAAGCAAGAGTTGCATAATGTGCAAAGAGAAAATATGAGCATCAATGACTACCACATGAAGGTGAAGAAGATTGCAGATGCACTTGTTTCCATTGGGTCGCCAGTGGAAGATGATGATTTAGTTTCTGTGACCTTGAATGGTCTAGGAAAGGATTATGCACAGTTCCGAACATCCATTTTTGTCCGTGAAAGATTTCCTGATTTTGAGGAGTTGATTGCTCTTCTAATTTCTGAGGAGCAGTGAAATGGTGGTGCATCTTCTTCAGGAGGAACTTCAAAAGAAGCTGTCTTCTACTCAAATGCTAGAAGAGGTAGAGGCAGAGGTAGAGAAGGTTGATCTGGAGGCCGTGGTAGAAATCAGAATATGCAGCAAACTCAAGAAAACCAGTCCTATGGAGGAGGATGTGGTAACTCTAGAGGCAGGGGGAGCCAAAGAGGTCATGGTGGATGGCAAAGAGGGCAAAATGCAAACAGCAATGTTGAATGCTACTACTGTAGTAAAATGGGTCACATGGCTAAAGACTGCTATAAAAAGTAGAATGACATCATGAATGGAAAACTGCAACAAGGAAATTATGCATCTTCTAGTAGACAGGGTGATGACAGAAATGAGCATTTGTTTATGGTGCAGCACATGAACAATTCTGTGACAAGTGTAGAAGAAAGCAACGATATATCGTATGTTGACTCAGGTGCATTAAACCACATGACAGGTCATGCAGAATGGATGGAGGATGCAAGGAAAATGGAAAAACCAGGATTTGTGGAGACTGTGATGATACTGCACATCCTATTGTGCAGATTGGAAAAATTCCCTTGTCTATGCAGGATGGGAAAAAGAAATACATGTCCGATGTATTTCATGTCCCGAATATCACCAAGAATCTGGTTTCTGTTGGTCAAATGGTTGAGCAGGGCTTGCAGGTCAGATTTAATCCTCATGGATGCTTTGTTGAGGATATGAAAAATAAAGGTCGCTTGATAGCAAAAGGAAAGAAGAAGGGCAGAATGTTTACATTGGATGCAGACATGTCTGAATTGAGTGCAACAATGTTTGCACATGGGACCGGTGTAGTTGCAGATATTGATATCTAGCATAAACGCATTGGTCATGTTAATGTACAACGACTTAAATCAATGCATGCCCAAAATATTGTTGCAGGATTGCCTAGATTCAAGGTTGCAGAAATGCATAAGGTATGTGAAGCCTGTCAATTTGGAAAACAGGCAAGGAAACCATTTCCTAGACATGTTCAAGAGAGTAAGAAGCCATTGGAATTAATCCACTCTGATGTGTGGACTACTAAAGCTGCATCTCTTGGAGGCTGACATTATTTTGTCACTTTTATTGATGACTATAGCAGAAAAGCTTGGGTGTATTTTATGAAAAAGAAAAGTGAAGTTTTTGGGCATTTCAAAACTCTTAAAGCTATGGTTGAAAAAGAAATAGGCCTGCAAATAAAATGCCTAAGATCAGATGGAGGGGGAGAGTACCTCTCAAATGAGTTTGCAAGGTTCTTGCAGGAGCATGGCATAAAGCAACAATATTCATGCAATCATAACCCGCAGCAAAATGGAATTGCAGAAAGAAAAAATAGGCATATTGGAGAGGTATCTCGTGCCATGCTCAATGAAAAACACCTGCTAGATTTTTATTGGGTTGAAGCAGTTGCTACAGCAGTCTACATAATGAACAGGACTCCCACTACAGCCATACATGGAATGACTCCAGAGGAGAGGTATACTGGTAGGAAACTAGATATTTCTCATTTGAAAATTTTTGGTTGCATTGCCTATGTACATGTGCCAGATAAGTTGAGATCCAAGTTGGATCCAAAAGCTGAGAAGTGCATCTTTATTGGTTACTCTCTACAGCAAAAAGGGTATAGATGCTATAACCCTTCCACTCGTAAGTTTACAGTGAGTAGAGATATTGTTTTTTATGAGATGAGTAGCTGGTATAAACCAGTAAATGTGATTGATGATGTAGATGCACAAAATGGTAATGCTGTACAGAATTCACAGCAGCAGTCACAAAATATTAGTGGACCTGGAGCGTCCTCTAGCAGTGGTTCACATTCTTCGCCATGGACAGGCAGATTGAGATCAGGAGAATCTTCTCAAAGCAATGCAGACAGTGGTATGCAGGTATCACGAAAAGGAAAAGAGAAGGTTGATCAGCCCATGTTTGATATGAATGCAGGTCACTATTATGTGGATGGTGAATCCAGTGGCTCAGAACATAGCATTGATGATGAGTTGGGTATTCCTTCTATTGTTACACCTAGAGTAAGGAAGACCAGGGATATTTTAAGAGCACCTGGGAGTGAACCTACTTTGCGTAGGTCTACGAGAGCTAGGTATCCTATGGATAGGCTGAAATATGATGGATTTACAGCCATTCACTATGCATATATGGTCAAAGTGATACATGAACCAGAACCCACTTCTTTTGAGCAAGTCATGGGAAAAGAAAAATGGGAGAAAGCCATGGATGAAGAAATGGATGCCTTGGAAGCAAATGCTACATGGGAATTGGTACCTTTGCCTAAAGGTAAGAATGCAATTGGCTGTAAGTGGGTTTATAAGGTGAAGCACAATGCAGATGGTTCTATGAACAGATACAAGGCAAGATTAGTAGTCAAGGGGTATGCACAAACATATGGCATTGACTATGAAGAAACATTCAGTCCGGTTGCAAGGATGGAAACCGTAAGAGCAGTCATTGCTATGGCTGCATCAAAGGGATGGTCTTTACATCAGATGGATGTAAAGAATGCATTCTTGCATGGTGATTTGCAAGAAGAGGTCTATATGGAGCAGCCACCAGGTTATGTGCATGTTGTTCATCCTGAGTTTGTTTGCAGGTTGAAGAAAGCATTGTATGGCTTGAAGCAAGCACCTAGAGCATGGTCTGACAAGATAGGACACTATCTTGTCACTATTGGCTTTCAGATTTCCAAGGCAGATTTCTCACTTTATGTGAGAAAAACAGAGAAAGGTATTATGCTACTTGTCATTTATGTTGATGATTTGATTATGACAGGTGACAGTGATGAAGATATCCTTCATGTGAAAATGCTATTGAAGCAAAAGTTTGAGATGAAGGATTTGGGAGAGCTGCGTTATTTCTTGGGCATTGAGGTGATTAGATCACCAAGTGGGATACAGCTCTTACAGAGGCAGTATGGATTGGACATGCTGTCCAAATATGGGATGACAGGCTGTAAGCCTATTTGAGTTCCTTTGGAGCAGAATGTGAAGCTGAGCGCAGATGCAGGTGAGCTTCTGGAAGACCCTACTATGTACAGACGCATAGTAGGAAGTTTGATTTATATGATTATTACCAAGCCAGATTTGAGCTATGTTGTTGGATTGGTAAGTCAGTTTATGCAGGCTCCAAGGAAATTGCATTTGGATGCGGCTAGACGCATACTTAGGTATGTGAACTCCACATTGCAGTATGGACTATTTTATGAGACGGGGGTTCAGATACAGTTGCATGGATACACTGATGCTGATTGGGCTGGTAGTATTTCTGATAGACGATCTACCAGTGGGTATGTGTTCTCTTTTGGGAGTGCTAGAGTCACTTGGAGCAGCAAGAAACAGCCTACAGTTGCCTTGTCGAGCACAGAGACTGAGTACAGGGGTGCAACAATGGCTACATGTGAGGTAGCTTGGTTGCACAAGCTACTTTATGATATGCATCAGTCTACAGATGGGCCAGTTGTCATTTATTGTGACAACATGAGTAGTATACACTTGGCAAATAACCCAGCCTATCATGCTAGAACAAAGCACATTGAGGTGCATTATCACTATGTGCGGGAGAGGGTTTTACTAGGTCTTATTGATCTAGTTTATGTCAGCACAGAGGATCAGGTAGTTGACATATTCACGAAGGCATTGGGCGCAGAGAATCTGCGCAAGTTCAATGACCTGCTTGGTGTGCAGGAATTGGGATTGAGCTCGAGGGGGAGTGTTGAGAGATCGAGCTCCACTCGTGATATGCCAGGGTGACCGTTGTGCATTTATGTCACCGACTTGTCAGTTGTTGCAGATGCGATTGGTACACCGCCCATAAATAATAGCTAGATGACAGCTATCCTTATCTACTCTAGTTCGTGGCTCAGTTAGTATGCCACCTTAGTTATTTGAGTTTGGTTTGAGACCTATATATAGGGTTCTTCTATTTCTTTGTATGAGAGTTCTTTTTGGCTTACACAACTAAGAAGAGAAAAACTGTTTTCAGCCTCCACCTTTGTGTGTATTCCCCCATTGTGCAAGCAAGAAAGCTACAAGTGAGACTCCTTCCTTCTCTCCCACAATCTTGACAATAGAGTGATACTGATTAAATTAGGGTAGAAGATAAGATGACATTATTGTTCTCCACTAGCCAAGCTTCTGTATAAATGTGTTTAAATATCTTTGATCAATTCTTCTTGAGGAAAGAGAGAGAGAGAGTATTTTGAATAGAACAAAAGATAAGATTGTATGTTAATTAGAGGTAGATTAAAAGGTAAGATTACAAGCAGATTAGGGGTTGATTAGGGTCTATCATGATTGAAATCAAGAGAAAGAGACAAGATCCAACTGGGTAAAAAAAACAGATATAGTGAATCAAAGGGGTGTAATTGTGTAATTTGAGCCAATCTAGAATTAGCTGCATGCTGCTGGATTGATACTGATCTACAACTCCCATTGCTATTGATCAAAAAATTGGCATCGACTCCTTAGCTTACTATTAATCAAAGGGGTGTAATTGTGTAATGTTAAAATTGACATATATTTTTCTTTATAGGATGCAGGTGTAGGACGTACCAAGAGAAAGAGAGATATTCACTTTCAATTGGAGGAAGAATATGCACCAATTTTCAAAAGAATTATAGAAAGGGACGATACAATAAGATACATGATGCAACAAGAAAGAAATGAAGGGAAAAAAAACGGGGACCTTTGGGTTGATGGGTGCATTTATCCACCCAATCCAGTCACTCAAAGGCCACCACAATTTGAAGGGCTTACATCATTTGTAAAGTTCGTTTGTGAAGGCAATGAAGGATTGTATGGATACACATGCAGACTTGTCACACAAGGATTAGCAGGGGTTCATCAAGATTTGACAAATATGCAAACAAGATTACAAGGGAATATGCAGTCTTTGATGGAAAAGGATAGATTATTGGTTGAGAAGGATAGCGAGAACTAGAGCCTACAACAAGAAATGTTTGTCATTGAAGATGCTATGCAGGCTACACATGTGCAAAATATGGAGTTACAGTCTAAAGTTATGGACTTGGAGAAGGAGAATTGAAACATAAAGAGGAAGCTCACAAAAACTTTGGAGATTAGGCTCACTTTAAAAACCAAAGAAGCATGTCGGCGCATTTGATTAGTTAAAGCAATTCACCAATTAACCAAAGGAAGTGGACAATACCATAGATGGATATATGCTCAATCTGCTACAATGAGAAATATGTTCCCTTATGCAGAGAATGATACTATTCCCAAAGTCATAAGCAAGGATATGGTCAAAAATGCATTGGTCTCCTCACTATCTTCTATAATGCTTGCCGTGCTAACCTCCTCGAGGTCTGCTATGATGCCTTCAAATGGCCTACCATGGTGGTCCATCCTAGTGTGTAAGTCATATTTATTCACCATCTGTTGGATATCAACTGGGAAATCTCCTAAGTCAAGCTTGTCATTCTCACGGTTGGATCTGGATCTTGACATGTCTACGGCTTCTTGCTCTACTAGGCTGTCGATGAGGCTGATTAGGCCGAGTAGTGTTGCACCTCCGATGGTGTTAGTCCTTTGATGCATCTAGCATTTTTGTGTTGGCTCTCTCTTGGTCATGCTGCATGGGGTTCTCGATCATCCGTCTAAGTCTAAGGGTCATCTCCTATTAGTGGGTTTGTTCCACTTTTTATATGTCTAAGTTTGTTCCTTCTTATTGCCAACAACCCTCAACTTACGTTCACTCAATGTGTGCATGGTGATCTTTTTGTGCACGGTGCAAAATCAAGCTTTCAACTTTCAAGTGCACTTCAAGTGACAAACAATGTGGGGTGCAAATGCAGGATGATGAATGCAGTTCTCACTCTCCCCTTGTTCTGTTTTTGGTCAATATGGCTTGAAGCGCAATTGCTAGCCACTTTTATGGGTTCACTAGGGCCTCTACTACGTCTCTTAGCTTGGTTAGGGTAAAATCGGAGTCTATCGGTCAATTTGGGGCTCTAAATGGGCAGATAGCTAACGAGTTTTCTAGCTATCTCTTTTAGGTTTTCAGGTCACACTTTCGATAGTCAAGAGGCTCTATGAGTCGTCCAACGTGTCTGGAAGGCTATCGGAAGGTTTCCCTACTACAAGAGGTGCTCTACCTAGCCTGGCTGCAGGATGTAGCAATTTTTTCCTATCAACTTCTAGTTTGATTTGCAGGTGTCCAATTTATAAGTGTCTAATTATCAGAATCGAACTATCTGATTTTGATTGGTCTGATCGGCCCACTCGAATGGTCCGAGTCTAAGTGGTCCAATTATGGGTGGTTCACAATCCTGATGTGTCCAATTATGAAGGTCCAAATGTGTCGGTTTGATTGTCTTGATTGTCCGATTGTCCGATGGTCTGATTGTCTGAATCGGATAGATCACATATCCGATCGGATGAGTCAGGTGGTGTTCAAGTGGTCCGATATCCAAAATCAAACCGTTCGATTATCCGAAATCGGATGTCCGATTCCAATTTTGGGAATCGAACTACGTCAGGCGTGTCTAGTTTCGATGGCCATGGTTCCAAACAAGATGAAAATCAAATCAATGGTTGGCAATGATTTTGGGCATGCAAGGCTACACAAACTTCTAGAATGCATGAATAGATAAGGGGCAAGATTTGTATATACTTGACGCAGTTGGAAAACACCGTACGCGATGATTGATACGTGATTTTCCCTAGGACTCTCACTTCTCTCTCAAGCTCTCTCTCTCTCATTCACACTATTGAGACTAAAACCGAGCCTTCATCCCCTCTTCCTTGGGTTTCAAACCCTCGTTCTAGTGCTCAGTGTTGCCCCGTTTTTCGTGCTTTTGCCTTGTCAATGGATTTCAACCCCTTTTTCCCTTGTTTTTGCCATGTTTTAGGCATGTTTACAACAACAATCTTAAAGTGATTTGCTTTGATTTCTTGGTCCTATCCTACTCTAAATGCAACAAAAATCAAAGCTCAAGTACTAAAATGATTTATCCTACTTGGCTAATCATTAAAAACTCAAAATACTTGCTTGGCTAATCATTAAAAACTCAAAATACTTACTTTCTTTGAAGATTAAACTCCCAAATATCCTACCTATATCAAGCACCAGTTCGAGGATAAAACCCTACTTCGACACTCAATTTGAAGTGTGCAAGTTCTCAAGCTTGAATATGTTAGTCCCAACAACATAACCAAAATGAAGTGGGTGCTCACACTCAACCTCCAAGACCCACAAACTGCTTATCGTTTCAAGCATTTGAACCAAGCTCTAATGGCTATCTCTCACCTAACCAACACGCTTCCAATCCTATGAGTGTAGTGAGCTTACCTTGATGCCCAAGTAGCCTCCTCCCTCAAGCACTCCGGTAGCTCCAACGATCTGTGATGCAAGCTCAAACAAGCTCAACCCTCTACCTTTAAGCTCTATCCATCATATCCATGTGTGTGAGACAAGAGAAGAGAAGAGAAGAGAAGAAGAGAGAAGAAAATTGAGAGCTTCTCCACCACGGTCCCTCACCCCCCTCACACACTCTCACACTCGCTCTCTCAAGCATAAGCACAAGCACAAGCAAGACGAAGAGAAGAAAAGAAGAAGAGAGCTACTTTTGCCACATATAAAGAATGAGCTTCTCATTCACTTTTTGAGTTTATATACAAACCCTAAATCCTTTGGGCACCCATCCCCTTTTTTACATGATCGAGTGTCTTGCCAAGGTCCTCTTTTCCTATTCCCTTCTATTCTCCTTCTATTTACCTTATCCCTTCACCTATGCACGTCTAGATCTTACAATTTGCACAGGAGGGAGACTGGCGCTCTTTTACTAAATTTTAGGGGCATATTTCATTTAAAAATGTGCCTTCTGCCTTTTACATTTTCTCAGGCTACATTTGTGCCTTTTTCCTTTTCTCCTTCTTCTTGACTTCATTGGGTCCGCATTTCGGGATTTTATTGGATCTATTTTTGCTTTTCTTTTTTCTTGTCCTGCACTAGGATTAACAGCACCCTTACTTGGTACCTCTTTCTGAAAAACTTCTTTAACTTGCTGACGCAATTGTTGGGGTGCTACACTAATCCTCCATGACTTCTATAGGTATCTCAGCAAAGAATAACCACTATGGATGCCGATGTGGTTGTTTTCCACAATGTAGTCCTATTGGTTGCATTCCTTGTTGCTCTCCGGTCTACATTCCCCTTTCAGCCCTATGGTGTACCCATAACTCGCACTTGGATCCCGATGTATATCTATGCCTACCATAGTAATAGCAAGGCCCTCGTTGCCTCTATTGGGCATTATTCCATAGCCTTGGCTCGTCATTGCCCCATTTCTTAGGTAGCTGACCCTTCTTTCCAAAGCCTCTAAATCCTCATTGTTGTGACATCTTAGATGCAATTTGGTTTATTGGTAGCGGTGATGTTTGTTGTCTTGCCTTTCACACTACTTGGTTATACCAGCATTCTCTAGCCTCATGATCGACCTTCTGATATATGCTACATGACTTCACATTCTAGGAAGTATTCACAACTCTTATATCCAACAATTGTTTCTTTATTTTCTTCTCCAACCTTTTTTCCAAGGCTACCCTTTCCTCTTTTTCTTTCCCCTTCTTCTTATCCTTAGAACAACTATTATCCTTCCTGGATTTCTTTTTATGCCTCTTGTAAAGCCATCTACTCCAATCATCATCTGAGTCACTTTATTCGTTTGACTCAAAACCCGATGAGGTATTCTCTTCATCACTACTATCCCCTAAATTAGAATCATGAGAATCAAAGTTTGAGGAGTCTTGCTTACTTTTCTTCTTAGATTTGCTCAATGCCAAGTCTTTTTTCTACCCGGTGTGCAACTTTAGCCAATGCATCTATGGTATTATTATTTCCAACTTCTACATTAGCAATTGCTCCTGCAATAGCTTTATCCAACCCCTTAACAAAGTATAAATATTGTAAATCCAAAGAAGGCATATCTTGTTGATTCAACCTATTCACAAGGTTCTTAATTTTTTGTGCATAGTCCTAGACCAACATGGTCTTTTGCTTGATTTGCTTTAGATTCTTTAATACATTTGTAGATGTCTTATATTTTCTAAATCTTCTTCGAAAAGTATTTTTAAGGCCATCATATGTAGTAAAGTTTCTAGCATCATAGGTACTATACCAATCCATAGCCTTACCTTTAAAGGTTGTTGCAAACTGTTGTAATTTGACTTGATCCCCAAAAATATTGTTAAAACAGCTAGCAACCCACCTTGTCTAAAAATGTGCCACATGACAGTTTGGGTCCTCTTTCTTCTTACTTGTAAACTTAGATGTCCTGACCTTAGGATTGAGTGGTGGATTGGGATTCATGGCTCTCAAATTTTTCTTCTTTAATGGGGGCAATGGATCAAAACTATTAAACACCTTGTAAATAGTGGATCTCCAATTAACCTTAAACCCTTGCAAAATGTAAGATTACAAAGAGATTGCAAGGGTTATTATGAATGAATGCATAACTTCAATCCATATATAAGCCTAATTTAATGAGGATGAGAGAAGAAGGGAAATGAATGTGATATATATATATATATATATATATGAAAAAGAGAGAGAGAGAGAGAGAGAGAGAGAGAGAGAGAGAGAGAGAGAGAGAGAGAGAGAGAGAGAGAGTGTGTGTGTGTGTGTGTGTGTGTGTGTGTGTGTGTGTGTGTGATATAGGGTATTATTGACAAGGAGGAGGAGAGGGACATGCAAGCCATGGGTCCCCAATGTATGTCTCTCTATGAGAAAGAGATGCACACATACACATAGTGTATTATTAGGTAGTTAATAGAAGAGAGGGGGGAGAATCAATACTTGAGGTAGTTAAGATGGAGAGAGAGAAAGAAAGAAAGAAAGAAGGAAAGTTATATTAACGTCTTCTAAAGACCAAAACTGGCCTATGAGACAAACTGTGATACAACTGATGAGGTCCAGCTATCCAAAATAAAAGTGCTGAATGAAAAGCTAAAAACTAGAAACTGAAAATACGGTGCTGTGTGTGATAAGTGTCATGTATGTGTATGTGCATATGTAGCTCTGGTACTCCAGATAATGGCTACAAAAGGGGAACAAATGTCGACTGTGATAGGGGAACAACTGTCGGCTGTGATAAAGTGGTGCGATGTGTATATATAATAGTTGCAGGGAGATATACTATCCTGGGATGTAGTAGCAGTCGTCGAAGTCACTAATAGCAGGTGATCCCTCCTAGATGTAGGATGTGGTACATCGGCGGTGGAGAAAGAGCAAACTGGAGATCTAAGATCCAATGTGTCGAGTGTCGTCGGATCTCAGTCTGCTGTCGATGTAGATCAAGAATCCTCCGGATCTCCTGTCGGTGTGGCTGTGGGGTCCGAAACCCACGGATCTTGGTAGAGCCTGGAGGTCTGGCTGGAGGCTGGTACAGTAGCTCTCACTCTGTCTGTCTGAAAGAACTGTGTAATAGTCGTCTGGGTGGGCCCTTCTCTGACTGGGACCCGCTGTGTGCTCTGCTCTCTGATGTGCCATGCCTCTCCCAGAAAACAGCCAAATGATCTCTGATCCATATCAGTCATACATCCCTGAAGTGAGCTGCTCAATATGTATCTAGATCTCAACTCTGAGTATGCCGGGCATCTGAGAACAAAATGCTCCTCACTCTCCACCTCTGATCTGCAAAGGGGGCATATCCTCTCCTCCCATGGGATGCCACTGGCTCTGCCACTCTCAATCATAAGCTGATGTGATGATACCCTGAGCTGTCCAATAAGAACTCTCAATCGATGTGGCATATAGATCTGCATATATCTCGGAATCTCTATGAATCCCTGCTCTGATATACTCAAGAACTGTGTATAATAATGTGCCATCTTCGATGGTAGTGGCTGTGCAGGGCTGACCCATGTCCTCTGTATATAAATATGCCATATCTCCTGTCTGATGACTCTGTTCCTCTCAGAGAGAGAGAGGGTGTAAGTGGAAGCCTGAGTATCATATAGAAGAGGTGGGAGTCTATCAATGTCCAACCCATGTCTATCAAACCAAGCTCTAGTCTGTGCATACCATGATGTGGTATCCCCTGCTCGAGCCATCTCCTGAGATGCCATATATGCTCTATATGCAATGTGATCTCTGTCCATATCCTGAAATCTGTGTAGGAAGCAGACTGTCTGAAATAATGCCTCGACTAGCATGGGCGGTATGGCAAGCTCTGCTCGCACAATGTCATGTGGGACTGAGGCCTTTCTGCGAATCAATCTAGATATCATGATCACCTGAGGTCTCTCCATCAATGTCCATACATAATTGAATAGAGTATCAAAGAGCCACCCCTTGGTGCGGGGCTCCTGGAAATGTGCCTGATGACATTGTCGCTCCATAAGAGCCAATGCTGAGTATCCTCTAGTGAGGCGGTCACGAGCTGCCTGTGTCATCGAGAAAGTCCCTGAAGCTGCTGTAAAGGTGACTCCAAAATATACATATGATCCAGTGACCTCAATACTCCCTCCTGCTGCCATGAAAATACTTTGTCTGCGTATCTGAGCTGATGTATGGAATATAAGAACCTTGGTTTTACCAAGGTTCACTGTCATGCCTCTCTGTATGCAAAAATCATCCAATGCTAATAAATGTTGCTGTAATCCCTGAGCTGAGTCTGAGACCAATACAATGTCATCTGCATATAGTAAGATATGAACTGTGGCTCCACTGAGATCTATACCTCCACCGGCTCGCTGTTGAATAAACTCTGCTATCTCATCAATGTATAGCCCAAATAGAGTCAGTGAGAGTGGGCATCCTTGCTTCACACCAATGGTGCTCACAAGGGGATCTGATATACCTCCCGGACATCTGACTCTGCCAGTAACCCGCTCATATAGTGCATAAATACCCCACATCATGTCATCATCCACCCCCAGTTCAAGTAGGCGTCTAAAAAGCCTCTCTCTCGGAACCATGTCAAAGGCTTTGCGGAAATCCACAAAGCAACAGTACAATCTCTGTTTCTTCACTCGTGTCTGGTCGATCAGACAATGGAGAGTGAAGATGTGGTCTATGGTAGAAAATGCCCGTCTGAACCCTGCCTGTCCGGGTGCGCATGCACTCTCTCTCTACCAGCGTGCTGAGCTCCTCCTCCATCACCGTGCCATAAAGTTTGGACAAAAACGACCCAATCATGATGGTCCTATATGTGTTAGGATCCATAGGATCCCCTGACTTGTGGATAGGTACAATGGTGTGCTCTGTCCACGAGTCAGGGAACCCCTCAGACAATGCACGGTTGAAGAGGTGAGCAATGAGTGGAGCCAATGTGTCTCTGCCATATATAATATGCTATGCCTGAAGATCAAATTGGTCTCGAGCATGGCCATGCTGTAACCGTGAGATAGCATGTTTCACCATACTAGTGGTGAAAAATGATGAAATACCCGGTCTCAGTGTACATGGTGTGGGTATCAGCGGCTGTGCGGGTACATGATATAAACTCTGTGCGTATCCATGCCATACTGCAGGGTCATGTATCGGTGTGGGTGAGTGTGGTTCTCTGATCTGCCTCCATGCCTCTGCACAATCTCTGCTCATAAGAAGGTGGTATATATCCCAATATCTATCCTCCTCCCATTCCCGCTTTTTACGGCGGGTCAAGCAGTGCATGCGTCTCTGCGCCTGTCTGTGTGTGATAGGAGGTCCTAGAGCATGATCAGGAAATGCACAACCTGATAGAATAAGTGAACGCTGAGAAAGTGCTACATGGCATGTATACATGGGAAGAAGGGATCCTTTTTGTGGGAAATAGATTGTACATTTCCAATAGTGTGGAGTTAAAGAAGATCATCCTACATGAGGTGCATGATGGGAAACTAGGGGGATAAAAAGGTCAAACCAAGACCCTAACACCCTTAAGGAAACAATTCTTATGGCCAAACATAAAGGAGGAGATCATAGACTATGTCAAGACATGTCCCACTTGCTAGTTATAGTGAAAGCTCCATGCGGCAAACTGGTTAGCTTACTTTAACCAATATCAATGCCAAGCCACCCATGGGATGTCATCAACATGGACTTAATTGTAAAATTCTTAAAATCCTATGGCTATGCCATCATCTTTGTAGTGGTGGACTATTTTTCCAAGCAAGCACACGTCATACCCACCAAGCCACCGTTAAATGCCAAAGAGGTAACTGTATCTTCCGTAGTCATGTCTTCAAGTTACATGCGCTACCCTTAGCCATTGTATGAGATCGAGATGGTTTCTTCATGAGTGATATGTGGAAGCAACTCTTCAAGACTCTAGAAACACAACTCAATTTTTTTTTATTCTTCCACCCATAGATGGTCAAACAAAACAAGTGAACCAGGGTATTAAAGACTATCTCAACAGCAATGCCCATGTGGACCAAAAAATTTGGGCCTTGTACCTTGATGTACTTGAGTTCCACTACAACACCTAAATTTTTTCAACAATATGTTACACCCCCTTTGAGTTAGCCACAGGGAAAGAAGTTATCACACCATTGGCCTTAGCCTCAGGAGTTTCCAAAACAGAAAATTGAGATGCAGAAGACTTCCTAAGGAAATGAAGAGAGAGAAATGTAGCAGCCAAGTAGAGTCTAGAAAAGAGAAAAATCACCATGACTAAACAAGCCAACAATAAGGAAAAAATCATTCTATTCACTAAGGGAGACATGGTCAGTTCCAAGCATATGTCCTTGCCAAAGGATATGAGCCCCAAGTTCAACCATAGGTATTGTGTACCATACTACATCACCCAAGTTCTGAATGATTTTACCTACAAGTTGGACTTGCCAGAGATCATGTATGTACACAATGCCTTCCATGCACACCTTCTATGTAGATTCTACCCAGGTATCCAACACAGAAAACACATTTCACTACTTCATTCCAACATCCCCTTCAAAGTAGAAGCAATCCTTTAACACTAAGAGAACCAAGGTTACCCTGAGTATCTCCCCAAAGTGGAAAGGGCACCTCTCAAAGAAGCCATTTGGATTTCGAAAGTGGAGGATCATGAAGGCGACAAAGAGGCCTTTGTACTTGGCTTCAAGAGAACACCAACAATACTTCCAATGTACCCTGAATCATTCCTTAGATTATCATAGGACTTTGAAGCCTCCATTTCTCAAATCTAATTGAGTCAATGGACGGAAACAAAACTAATAAAAACAAAGCGTTTAGTGGCCAACTTGATAGAAAAAGTTGTGCTAAGACCCCCAAGTTGTAGTGTGGTAGACAATGACTAGCTTGATAGAAAAGGCTATGTTAAGACCTTGCTAATGAGTTAGAGACACTAGCCAACTTGCTAGCATGAGGTGTGTTAAGATCTCAGAATGAATCAATAAACACTACCCTTAGATTGTGAGGACATCAATCCATTATGCAAGGGTGAGTGTAAAGGCTTTGTAGGTACATATGATCATATCCAAATAAAATATAAGTCTTATACTCTTAAAGATTTCCAAATACAACAAGATTAATTTGTTTTAATAATACAATAAAGATCTATAGTGACTTCTTTCCTACCAAAGGTTAGGTAAAGCAAATAATCTACCTATGTTTGGCGATACTTTTAGCCAAGGATATCTAAATTATTTAATTCAAATTATTACATTTATGATGTCTAAAGCAAGGTCATAAAAATGTTATACATGTCTTTGGGCTTCTCCTAGAGCTTGACCATTGCAGGATCTTATGCCACTTACCAGTCTTGCATTGATTTGGATGCTACTATGTGGTTTGATGTACTGCAAAATCATGTTTTCCATTATGGTTATAGGCTGATTTCATGGCTGAATACCATATTCTCTTATGACAGATATCTTATGCTTTACCGTACTGTGGTTGGTTATGTCATGAAGTTGGCTACAACTCTTCTTCATGTGGGAGTTTTTGCATCCTTGGTTGATGCCTTTATTTCCTCCCATATGTTGAGGTTTATGAGCCTTTACAACATGCTTCTACCACTAATGTACTTGCAAATGATTGTCTTTATGAGTAGATTCCCTCTGTCAGGATAGCCCTCAACTTCTTGAGTTCCGTGGATGCTATGGATAGCCCTATTCATGATGATTTGGATTCCTTGTCATCTTCTACATATTCTTCAGTTACAGATGTTGTATGCTTCCATTGTGGAAAGCTTGGGCATGTTAAAAGAAAATATTTTAGATGGATTAGAGAGCAATAAAGATAGAGACTGGACTCGACATGAGCAGAGAGTCTGTGATGTAGTAGGTGTTACCACTCTTTCTAATGGTGAGGTGCATGTAGTTACCCATGATGATGCAGTTGAGCATCTCCTCCTATCATCTAGTTTCCCTACAACTTACTTGCTCAATGATCAGGCCTATGTCTTTGATTGACTGTTGGATTCTTTAGCCTCTTATCATGTTACCCCTCATAGAGAATGGTTCTCTTCTTACAAGGAGGTTGACAAATGTATTGTTTTGGGCCTTGAGCAGACTTATGCTATTGTTGGTACAGAGGACATACACCTAGCTTTTCCTGATGGGACTTCTCTTGTGCCATGATGTACTACATGTTCCTATGCTTAATAAGAGCTTGATGTCTATCCGTCATTTGCATGATGCAGGTTACTCTGTTTCTCTTCACGAGGATAGGTCATGAAAGATCTATCGTAGTTGATTGGTTCTGGCCAGAGGTTCTAGAGTCAGTTCTCATTACCCAGTGCATGTCTCTCATGTGGGAGATTCTATGGTTGCAGTTATCCGAATACCACATGCATTGTTATGGCATTATCACCTAGGCCATATGCACCATAGAGAGATGGAGATCTTGTCTCATTTAGACTCATTGTTGTCTCCTTTGTCACATGTAGATCTTGATGCTTGCCCTAATTGTACTTATGGTCCTTGCATAGCCCCTTTGGATCATGGCGATCGTGAGAGACATGATCCTCTAGATCTTGTCCATTGTGCAGTATATGGACCTATGCCTTCCCAGTCACTTGGTGGAGCATCGTACTTTATGACCTTTGTGGATCATGCTACCACCGTGTTTGGGTTTTTCCCTTGATGCAGATTGAGGATGCCACAGTTATGCTTGACAGGTTTATGGATTCTGTTAGTTGCAGGCCTAGGTGCTTGCAAATGGATTATGAGAGTCATGCTATCTCTCCTAGCTTTCAGTCCTATTGTCAATAGTCTGTCATTGATTTCCTATGCCCACGGTATTACGGGATTTCTCATGGCATGTGCCTAACTCTACAAGCAAAGGTTGCTTCTATGCTTACCATAACTGGGTTATCTTATGGCTTTTGGGCTGAGGACCTTATGACAGCAGTCTACTTTTCTCAATAGGACACCATGTCTAACTTTGGATGGTATTACACCACATGAGGCATGGAGTGGCATGAGACCCTCCTATGATTACTTGAGGTTGTTTGGCTGCCAGGCATTTGTATGTATGCCACATATGCCTATGTCACACAAATATATCCTCCTTGGTTATGGAGATGATGACTTTCAAGCTTACAAGTTATATGATTTGGGTGCTTGTTAGGTTATACGCAGCCATCATGCTGTCTTTTATGAGACACAGACATCTCTCAAGCCTCTTGATGCGCATTCAATGCGCTTTATGGTTGATGCTACATTCTTATGTCAGCCTTCCACTTCACTGAGGCTACATGCCATCTTGAGACCCTGTTAGACATGTGTCCACGACTGGGATATTGGCCCTTCTTCTATGATTGACTTTGGAGAGTTTATGTGCTCTCAATTGTCTCCTATGTGCCACGCTGATGTTATGTGCTACTCTGATGCTTATACATTACAGCCTTGCACTCATGAGTTGTGCTTGCTTCATGAGAAGGATTATTGGACTACTCCATTGTATAGAGCTATGGGATTGCTTGTCTCTTGGATGTCATCGACTTGGAGATGTTTCACTCTTCTACGGAGGTTCCTGATGCTTATTGCACAACTCACTTTTCGATTCGGCATTGGGTAAGATGTCATGATTCCTCTCCTTGTCTCTTTTCTTTTTTCTTTGTTTTTTTCACTCCCTGGCCCATTGGCCTTTTAGTACGAGGTTGTTGGGGTAAAAGGCCCTTGGGCCTACCTGTGTATAGTGACCGCCCGTATACTTTATTCATATATATATGAGATGGTGTAATAAGGTTGTCATATCATTCTTGATAGCACCTACATTGTGTGTGCTCTTCTCTCCAACATCTTCGTTGTTGGGGTAAAATGCCCTTAGGCCGGCCTGTGTATATTGACCGCCCATATTTATTATTCATATATATATATATATATATATATATGATAGTGCAATAAGGCTATCATATCATTCTTGACAGCACCTACATTGTGTGTGCTCTTCTCTCCTGCATCTTCCTCTTCTCCTTCTCCACTACCATTGCATCCCCTTCATTTAGTGGGTATTATAGTAAGTGAAAGAGCTAGAGCCAATCATATCCTAGACAAGCTAAGAAATAGGATCATTATAGCTGGAAATCAACCTCGTGGCTACTTGATTGAAGATACTACAAATCTTTGTGTATCCAATGTTGAGGTTTTATTTACTAGTCATGAGATGGAATAATACACTACAGAAGGCATGGGATGCTTTAATGGGAAGCTTCATATGAGAGAAGTAAGGAAACAACAAGTATCCAACACCAATATAGGAATGGATCCCCCACCCAACGAGGTAGCCATGCAGGGGAAAATATGACAAGCCTTAGCTAGGAGAGGCATTTGTAGAGCTACTCACTAGGTCAATGACCAAGGCGAAGTAATGGATTTGGAGGAAGGGACTGTAGGATGGGCCTCTCTAGGGCATTCCAACCAATGTGGGAATATATACCCACCAAGCTAAGAAGCATGGCTGATGGAGTCGCTCCATAGAGAAGTCCAAGGTGTTTACATTTAAGGATGGGGGAAATAAATATCTCAAAAGGAATAAAACAAGCAAGACTAGGAAATTACTCTACACAAAGTAGGGTGGAGGTAGAGAGGTTTAAAAAAGTTTGCGATGTAGAAATGATGGAGGGAAGATTGGAAACTATCCTAGGGAATTTGTGGAACCTAAGGCTACTCTATAGGATTGATTGGAGACTTGGCGAGGGTAGTCATAGGGGAAATTATCATGGCAATTAAGCTAGGAGAACACAGGATCTCTAATGGTGCATGGAGGTGTGGTCAAATAGAAAGGACTATTTCTAATATAACATTGAAGACTTCTTACAAATTCTACACAAGATAGAACAACCATTTTTTATGAAGGGTTAAAGCTAGTACTTGTGATGATCCAATCATAACAATGGGTTAGTAAGAACAAATGCATCATTATGACTCACGCATATCAACAATTCAACACTAGTTGCTATTTCATCACACCAAACATAGCTCATGAGCTTGAGTAGAAGAAAAAAAAAAGGCATGTCTACTATGTCAAATGAATTGGTATCAACAATAGTAAATGGAAGATGACCAGTCTGGATAGGAGGCAAATAGGAGCTAGAAGACTCTTATAAAACAACCAAGATATAAAGTAGGAAGATAAGGAAATTATTGTGCCAAGAGAGGAAAGCATAGTTAGTCTATTTATACATTATATTAGTATGAAGAGCCCCTTGGAAGGGATATGCCATTTTTAACATAATAATGTCATGATAGCAAGAGTTTGGGATGATGGTAGCTTCAACCTCAAAATGTGATTTATACTTTTAAACCTAATCTTTATTCCTTTCTTGTTAATAGTTTAGAATTGTTGGGACACATATCTTCCCCACAATGTCAATGCAAGGAGAGCAAGTATGATTATTATTACATTGTTGGAATTAATTAGAGATTTTACAGATAACTATTAGGTCGATCTAACCCTCTTATCATTTCTCATTAGGTACTCCATGAGGAGGGAGCCAAGGCATGTAATAGCACTATGATACTTTAGAGAAAGCATGAGTTATAACTACTTAAGAGTGTGAGAAATTATTTGAAGGAATAGTACCCATGTTGCAATATGATCAGTAGTATCCTTGCTTACTAATGATCATATAGGTGCCAACATATCTCTATTTTTTCAGCATGTGATATATGTTGTGGGAGGGGGGAAGCAAAGCATGGATTAGCCTAGTAATACCTGTACCATAACTGAGAAGGTCATGAGATGCAATTATCAAAAGATATGAAGGTAGGTGTGCTTGCTAGGTTTTTTACTATGCTAGGTGTAGCATGAGGGAGAATCTATCCTAGAAATAGCCACATCATCAATGCCTGGGGAACAAGCCTCGAGATGATTCGATGCCATGGGGGTAGTTTTGACAAGACACCTATTACGACTGCTACGAGTTACGGCCATTGTTGATGCTTCATATGCAACATGGACAATGTAGTACTGCTAGCTTTTGAGAATAAAGAAGAGAATCAAAGAGATTACACTACAACAAATGGCAAGTCTTTTTATGACCAAAATCACATGGAAATGTTAGATATCAGTATTATATTCTCCACCTAGGTGCACCAACATAGACATTGGTACTAATGTTAGAATACATGTTGGAATACACATCCAAAAATAGCAATGGTTAGTGCATATCCTAACGTGTGCAAAAGATATTACCAATGGATATACCAATAATTGCACAGTTATGTCAACGTTTGCTATGATGTTAGACATCCGCATGGGGTATCAAACCTAAAGCCATATTAAAACCCCATCAAAGTATGCAAACATATGTGTACCTATTATAAAAACTTTCAACAAGATACTTGGACAATGTATAAAACCATGTCAAACATAATACTAAGCATCAAATAAAGGCATTTTAAAATAGAAGTGTTATGATAATAGCAAATGAATATGTTTAAATTTGAATGGGAGCTAGAATATAAGTGATACAAGCAACTATACATAAAAAATAATGAAATTAAGTACAATTGAATATATCTATATACAAAATAAGAAAGTGATAAGATCCCTAATCAATGATCTCATCCTCGCATAATATTTTGTCTACCTAATACAACAACAAGATCTGCATTATGCTTGACTTTGTAAACCCACTTACAGCCAATAGCTTTCTTGCCCTTAGGCAATGGTGCACAGATCGGTCGCAGTATGCTCACGTAGTGAATCCCGAAAGGTCCCCAAGAACAATGAACTCTACCTTTTTGCACAAATTACAATGTAAAAAGCATGAACGACAAGAGCAAGAGACCAATTGGGTTCAATCTCCCCCCATGCCTTGTGTGAGCGCTTCACAAAGCATGTATTTTATGTATATTTCCATCTTCATGCTCAATAATAGCCCAATTTACAAAAATATGACAAGCTTTTAGCTTTTGAGTTTGCTTTTACAAAAATAGGAGATAAAGCTAATGGACGGTGCCCATAGAGTCTGGCATGCCCAATCACAATGTCCAAATAGAAATAACATATCCGTGCGCATAGGCGCATACAAAATAATAATAAATAATCGATGCCTCAATAGACATAACAAAATATAGGTGTGGCGCCTATCAAAATATAATCCATAGGTTGAATACTTGCTAAACTCCAATGCTTTCCTCCGCCACTGCTGCTATCTCTACACATCAACTGAAGCATTCACAATCGTTAGTAAAATAATACAATTAAACCGACAAAAGTGAATACCTAGCAGTCTTCAGCTACATAAATAAATCAATTGGTTAGAAATAAATCCTAACCTTAATTTATTACGAGTGCGCACTCTAAACTCATAAACGTTTATTAATTTAATATGAATTTTGCGGAATCACCCGCTATGGAATCACCCATGTACACACTAAATTAATGAAACGCCCGAAAAGGATAGGCGTCCCCATCAACTTCTCGCACAAAGAACCCACTTTGTGTATGAGCCCCGGTCATCAAAGTTTACGAAATCCACCGTAAAACCTCACGAATCCACCGTGGAATATGCCTCCTGGCATCATACCCCCAGGGTGGGATAGCAATTGACCCCAATTGCTATTAGCTCAATGTGGAGCTAACAAAGTGGGGAAAGCATTTAAGTCTCTAGCGTGCATCCATTCTGCTTCCTCTACAGGATGGTTCTTAAATTTAACTAGATATCTAGAATACCTTCGACCAGTTCTAGTGTGTCAAGATTGTGGGAGAGAAGGAAGGAGTCTCGCTTGAAGCTTTCTTGCTTGCACAATGGGGGAAGACACACAAGGGTGGAGGCTGAAAACAGTTTTCCTCTTCTTAGTTGTGTAAGCCAAAAAAGAACTCAAGTACAAAGAAATAGAAGAACCCTATATATGGGTCTCAAACCAAACTCAACTAACTAAGGTGGCATACTAACTGAGCCACGAACTAGAGTAGATAGGGATAGCTATCATGTAGCTATTATTCATGGGCGGTGTACCAACCGCGTCTGCAACTGACAAGTCGGTGACATAAATACACAACGGTCACCCTGGCGTATCACAAGTGGAGCTCGATATCTCAACACTCCCCCTCGAGCTCAATCCCAATTCCTGCACACCAAGCAGGTCTCTGAACTTGCGCAGCTTCTCTGCGCCCAATGCCTTCGTGAATATGTCAGCTACCTGATCCTCTGTGCTGACATAAACTAGATCAATAAGACCTAGTAAAACCCTCTCTCGCACATAGTGATAATGCACCTCCATGTGCTTTGTTCTAGCATGATAGACTGGGTTATTTGCCAAGTGTATACTACTCATGTTGTCACAATAAATGACAACTGGTCCATCTGTAGACTGATGCATATCATAAAGTAGCTTATGCAACCAAGCTACCTCACATGCAGCCATTGCTGCACCCCTGTACTCAGCCTCTGTGCTCGACAAGGCAACTGTAGGCTGTTTCTTGCTGCTCCAAGTGACTGCAACACTCCCAAAAGAGAACACATATCCACTGGTAGATCGTCTATCAGAAATACTACCAGCCCAATCAGCATCAGTGTATCCGTGCAACTGTATCTGAACCCCAGTCTCATAAAATAGTCCATACTGCAATGTGGACTTCACATACCTGAGTATTCGTCTAGCCGCATCCAAATGTGGTTTCCTTGGAGCCTGCATAAACTGACTTACCAATCCAACAGCATAGCTCAAATCTGGCCTGGTAATAGTCATATAAATCAAACTTCCTACTATGCGTCTGTACATAGTAGGGTCTTCTAGAAGCTCACCTGCATCTGTGCTCAGCTTCACATTTTGCTCCAAAGGAACTGAAATAGGCTTACAGCCTATCATCCCATATTTGGACAGCATGTCCAATCCATACTGCCTCTGCAAGAGCTGTATCCCACTTAGTGATCTAATCACCTCAATACCCAAGAAATAACGCAGCTCTCCCAAATCCTTCATCTCAAACTTCTGCTTCAATAGCATTTTCACATGAAGGATATCTTCATCACTGTCACCTGTCATAATCAAATCATCAACATAAATGACAAGTAGCATAATACCTTTCTCTGTTTTTCTCACATAAAGTGAGAAATCTGCCTTGGAAATTTGAAAGCCAATAGTGACAAGATACTGTCCTATCTTGTCAGACCATGCTCTAGGTGCTTGCTTCAAGCCATACAAGGCTTTCTTCAACCTGCAAACAAACTCAGGATGAACAGCATGCACATAACCTGGTGGCTGCTCCATATAGACCTCTTCTTGCAAATCACCATGCAAGAAGGCATTCTTTACATCCATCTGATGTAAAGACCATCCCTTTGATGCAGCCATAGCAATGACTGCTCTTACAGTTGCCATCCTTGCAACTGGACTGAATGTTTCTTCATAGTCAATGCCATATGTTTGTGCATACCCCTTGACTACTAATCTTGCCTTGTATCTATTCACAGAACCATCTGCATTGTGCTTCACCTTATAAACCCACTTACAGCCAATTGCATTCTTACCTTTAGGCAAAGGTACTAACTCCCATATAGCATTTGCTTCCAAGGCATCCATTTCTTCATCCATGGCTTTCTCCCATTTTTCTTTTCCCATGGCTTGCTCAAAAGAAGTGGGTTCTGGTTCCTGTATCACTTTGACCATATATGCATAGTGAATGGCTGTAAATCCATCATATTTCACCCTATCCACAGGATACCTAGCTCTCGTAGACCTGCGCAAAGTAGGTTCACTCCCAGGTGCTCTCAAAACATCCCTGGTCTTCCTTACTCCAGGTGTAACAATAGAAGGAATACCCAACTCATCATCAATGCTCTGTTCTGAGCCACTAGATTCACCATCCACATAAGAGTGACCTGCATTCACATCAAACATGGGCTGATCAACCTTCTCTTTTCCTTTTCGTGATACCTGCATACCACTATCTGCATTGCTTTGAGAAGATTCTCCTGATCTCAATCTGCATGTCCACGGCAAAGAATGTGAACCACTGCTAGAGGACGCTCCAGGTCCACTAATATTTTGTGACTGCTGCTGTGAATTCTGTGCAGCATTACCATTTTGTGCATCTACATCATCAATCACATTTACTGGTTTATACCAGCTACTCATCTCATCAAAAACAACATCTCTGCTCACTATAAACTTACGAGTAGAAGGGTTATAGCATCTATACCCTTTTTGCTGCAGAGAGTAACCAATAAAGATGCACTTCTCAGCTTTTGGATCCAACTTGGATCTCAACTCATCTGGCACATGTACATAGGCAATGCAACCAAAAATTTTCAAATGAGAAATATCTGGTTTCCTACCAGTATACCTCTCCTCTGGAGTCATCCCATGTATTGCTGCAGTGGGAGTCCTGTTCATTATATTGACTGCTGTAGCAACTGCTTCAGCCCAATAAAAATCCTGCAAGTCTTCTTCATTGAGCATGGCACGAGATACCTCTCCAATATGCCTGTTTTTCCTTTCTGCAATTCCATTTTGTTGTGGGGTATGACTGCATGAATATTGCTGCTTTATGCCATGCTCCTGCAGGAACCTTGCAAACTCATTTGAGAGGTACTCTCCCCCTCCATCTGACCTTAGGCATTTTATCTGCATGCCTGTTTCTTTTTCAACCATAGCTTTAAGAGTTTTGAAATGCCCAAAAACTTCACTTTTCTTTTTCATAAAATACACACAAACTTTTTTGCTATAGTCATCAATAAAAGTGACAAAATAATGACAGCCTCCAAGAGGTGCAGCTTTAGTAGTCCACACATCAGAGTGGATTAATTCCAATGGCTTCTCACTCTCTTGAACATGTCTAGGAAATGGTTTCCTTGCCTGTTTTCCAAACTGACAGGCTTCACATACCTTATGCATTTCTGTAACCTTGAATTTTGGCAATCCTGCAACAATATTTTGGGCCTGCATTGATTTAAGTCGTTGTACATTAACATGACCAATGCGTTTATGCCAGATATCAATATCTGCAACTACACCGGTCCCATGTGCAAACATTGCTGCACTCAATTCAGACATGTCTGCATCCAACGTAAACATTCTGTCCTTCTTCTTTCCTTTTGCTATCAAGCGACCTTTATTTTTCATATCCTCAACAAAGCATCCATGAGGATTAAATCTGACCTGCAAGCCCTGCTCAACCATTTGATCGACAGAAACCAGATTCTTGGTGATATTCAGGACATGAAATACATCGGACAGGTATTTCTTTTTCCCATCCTGCATAGACAAGGGAATTTTTCCAATCTGCACAATAGGATGTGCAATATCATCACCAGTCTCCACAAATCCTGGTGTTTTCATTTTCCTTGCATCCTCCATCCATTCTGCATGACCTGTCATGTGGTTTGATGCACCTGAGTCAACATACCATACATCATTGCTTTCTTCTGCACTTGTAACAGAATTGTTCATGTGCTGCACCATGAACAAATGCTCATTTCTGTCATCACCCTGTCTGCTAGAAGATGCATAATTCCCTTGTTGCAGTTTTCCATTCATGATGTCATTCTGCTTTTTATAGCAGTCTTTAGCCATATGACCCATTTTACCACAGTAGTAGCATTCAATATTACTGTTTGCATTTTGACCTCTTTGCCATCCACCACGACCTCTTTGGCTCCCCCTGCCTCTAGAGTTACGACGTCCTCCTCCATAGGACTGGTTTTCTTGAGTTTGCTGCATATTCTGATTTCTGCCACGGCCTCCAAATCGGCCTCCTCTACCTCTGCCTCTACCTCTTCCAGCATTTGAGAAGAAGACAGCTTCTTTTGAAGTTCCTCCTGAAGAAGATGCACCACCATTTCTTTGCTCCTCAGAAATTAGAAGAGCAATCATCTCCTCAAAATCAGGAAATCTTTCACGAACTGAAATGGATGTCCGAAACTGTGCATAATCCTTTCCTAGACCATTCAAGGTCACAGAAACTAAATCATCATCTTCCACTGGCGACCCGATGGAAGCAAGTGCATCTGCAATCTTCTTCACTTTCATGTGGTAGTCATTGATGCTCATATTTTCTCTTTGCACATTATGCAACTCTTGCTTGAGCTGCATTTTCCTGGCTTGCATATTTGTGCTATACATTTTTGACAAAGTATCCCATGCCTCCTTTGGCGTACTTGCATCCTGAAAATGCACAATCATAGAGTCTGAAATGTTGATAGACAGCCAGTACATAACTTTCCTGGCTCTCTCATGCCATATTTTAAATGCCTGCATTTGCTGTTGATTGGGAACATCAAGAAGAACTGGTTCTTCTTCATTTCCTGCAACAAATTCCCAATATCCTTTTCCCATAAGGAAATTCGTCATTCTAAACTTCCATGCTTGGAAGTTGTTCTTGTCAAGCTTTTCAGTGACAATCTGTGAAAGAGAATCAGATGCCATTACAAAACACTGCAAAAAATTCTGTCACTGCAAAAAACACAGCTTCACCCTCACAAGGGAAAATTTGCAAAACTGGCGAAAGTGGTATTTGATCACACAGTCACTTCCTAGTGACGATTTTGCATCAACAGGCAACAGGGATGATTCTGTAACTCCCAATGTCTCTGCGCACAAGCATACGATGCTACAGTAACTTTTCACCGACCTGTAGAACAGTGGCTGCACAGCATAAAACTGGGCCTTTTCCTGAGTGCGTGCAGAAAACTTCCGCCTCCAAAACAGGCCCCGAAATGGCCTCAAATCAAAAAAACAAGGTCGCCGAGGGCTAAACCCCTATCCCGCAGCATATACTGCCCTCTTGCTTCACCGCGAAGGGCGTCTCAACCTGAGACAATGCACTCCTGCACTTTCCGACTGTGCTACCTGCAGAGATCTGCTCCCAAAACAGAAAATGAAAGCAACACTGCTCCTCTTACCAGAACACCGCGAGCTTGGCTTGCTTTCTTGAGCTCCTTACCACGAACAAGGCTCTGATACCATGTCAAGATTGTGGGAGAGAAGGAAGGAGTCTCGCTTGAAGCTTTCTTGCTTGCACAATGGGGGAAGACACACAAGGGTGGAGGCTGAAAACAGTTTTCCTCTTCTTAGTTGTGTAAGCCAAAAAAGAACTCAAGTACAAAGAAATAGAAGAACCCTATATATGGGTCTCAAACCAAACTCAACTAACTAAGGTGGCGTACTAACTGAGCCACGAACTAGAGTAGATAGGGATAGCTATCATGTAGCTATTATTCATGGGCGGTGTACCAACCGCGTCTGCAACTGACAAGTCGCTGACATAAATACACAACGGTCACCCTGGCGTATCACGAGTGGAGCTCGATATCTCAACTCATAAAGTCAGTGTCTATGATAGCTTCAGGTTCAAGTATTTCAGTCTCTTCCTCTAATAAAGGTGGGTTTTCATAAACAGGGTGGACAGGTAATTGGCCTCTAAATGGTCTCAATAAACTAATGTGAAATGTATTGTGAATTTTCCAATGAGATGGTAATTCTAACTTAAATGCATTGTCATTAATTTTATGAATGATTCTAAATGGTCCATAAAATCTAGGAGCTAGTTTGACAACTGGATGTCTATCTACACTTTGGAGTCTACGTTTTTCTATTCTCAGCCAAACATAATCATCAACTTTGAAATTCATGGCTTGTCTTTTCTTGTTGGCTTGTTTGGTATATGATTGCTGGGCCTTAGCAATCATATCCTTAACCTCATCAAAAATACTGTTATGCATACTAGCAATATCATCAGCACTCTGAATTCTATTAGACAAAGATGCAACAGGTGTAGATAATCTACATCCATAAATAACTTCAAACGGTGCTTTCTTTGTAGATGTGTGCGGTGTATTGTTATATGCAAACTGTAATAAATGCAAATGAGTGTCCCATGTCTGAGGTTTAGAGATAGTATATGCAGGTAAAAGATCTAAAATGGTGCTGTTTGTGGCTTCTGTTTGTCCATTAGTTTCTGGATGAAATGCAGATGAGAAATCAATCTTTGTGCCTAGATTAGCAAACAGTGTAATCCAAAAATTGTTACAAAATCTAGAATCACGATCTGAAATGATAACTTTTGGCAATCCATGGTTAGTAAAAACAGTTTTCAAAAATAACTGTGCTGCTTGTGATGCTGTTAAAGTTTTCTTACATGGAATGAAATATGCTTGTTTACTAAATCTATCTACAACTGTCCAAAACATATTATGATTAGATTTAGTATTTGGTAAACCAGTAATGAAATCCATAGAAATTTGTTCCCAAGGTTTAGATGGAATAGACAAAGGCATAAGTAATCCATACTGTTTACCATGATGTCTCTTAACTCTTTGACAAATCAAACATTCAGAAACGAAGTTAGATACATATGCATCCATATGCGGCCGATAAAAATCTTCAGTTAACATACGTAATGTAGATATGATACCTCTATGACCTTGATATGGGGGACAATGAATTTCATTCAAAACAAAAGATCGGAATGGAATAGTAACACACAGTCTCTTTTCATAAAACATAAATCCATCATTATATGACAATGAATCAACAGGAATGAAATTATTTTGAACTAATTTATTCCAATCAGAATGAAAAGTAATATCCTGGTGATATGTATCTTTCATAGCAATCAAAGAATCAAAAGATATGACAGAAATATTATGAATTGCAAGTCGTCTACTCAATGCATCAGCCACTACATTTTCTTTTCCAAGTTGGTATTGAATGATAGGATGAAAACTTTGAATGAAGGAGGCCCATTTGATATGACGGTCAGAGATTTGGGGTTGGCTAAGTAAATGTCTAATACTTTGCTGATCTGTCTTTATCATAAATTCTGAACCCATTAAGTAGTGTTTCCACTGTCTTAATGCTTGTACAACTGCTAATAGTTCTTTGTCATATGTGGAATATTTCAGCTCAGAGGGTTTCAGCTTACAACTAAAATATGCTATAGGATGGTTGTCTTGCATTAGTACGGCTCCTATTCCTGATCCACTAGCATCGGTCACTACTAGGAAGAATGGTCTATTAAAGTCAGGCAACTGTAAAACAGGGGCATTGGTTAATGCATGTTTCAATAAGTCAAAGGATTTCTGCTGATTTTCGGTCCATTGATAAGCAATTCCTTTCTTGAGAATTTTGGTTAATGGTAAAGCAAGTAATGAAAAATTACGTACAAACTTCCTATAGAAACTAGCAAGACCAAGGAATGAGCGTAACTCATGCACGTTTTTAGGAACAGGCCAATTCAATATTGCATCAATTTTCTTAGGACCAACTTTAATTCCATCAAATGATACAATATGACCTAAATACTCAATTTCTGTCTTAAAGAATTCACTCTTTTCAGGATTTGCATGCAGTTGATTTTCTTTCAATAATTGAAAAACCAATGACAAATGCTCATAATGTTCTTTCTCATTTTGACTAAACACCGAAATATCATCAAAGAAAACAATTACACAATATTGGTATTTCAAAAAGATATGGTTCATCATTCTACTAAAGGTAGCAGGTGCGTTAGTCAATCCAAATGGCATGACTAAGAATTCGTAATGACCAAACTGTGTTCTGAATGCAGTCTTGAATATGTCAGATTTATCTAGCCTCACCTGATGATAACCAGACTTAAGGTCAATTTTACTAAATATAGAAGATCCTTGCAGTTTGTCCATAAGGTCATCAACTCTAGGAATAGGATACCTATTCTTTACAGTGATCTTATTTAAAGCTCGATAGTCAATACACATACGATAGGTATTATTCTTTTTCTTGACTAACAATACAGGTGCACCGAATGGAGAACTACTAGGTCGAATTAAACCTCTATATAGTAATTCCTCGACTTGACTCTGGATTTCTTTTTTGTTGAGAATCAGCAATCACACTCAAACAGCCTCTTTGTATGGAGTCTCAGGGTCAAGGACATGCAGGCTAACTTATCCCATATGCACAATGGTGCCTACTGCAGTTTCCTACTTTCCTATAAAGCATTGTACTTGCTTCCTTTCTTAATGCAATGATAGTACTCTTTTCATTTCAGTAAAGTGTCAATGTCATTGTCCACATACACAAGATTGTGTTTATGAGTCCAAGTCTCAATCTTGGAACCTAATTCACTTGTGTAACAAACAGTGTCCATTCCATCATGAGTCTACACTTCTCCTTCCATCCTCCATAGCTTCCGGTTATGTCATGCTCTAGATCCCGCATTTCTAACATGGTATCAGAGCCCAGTTGGGCATTGCATTGCTTCTCCAGCCTCTCTTGATTCTTTTGAACCTCCATCCAGCTCAGTGTCAGTGTATGACTTCTTTTCTCAACTCTACTCTCACTGAAGCTTCCATGGCAGCCATAGCCAGCAGCACCCTATCAGATTGAACTGCTTATATCTCACTCCACAGGTCAAATCTCTTGGAGCTTCCTTCTGGAAAAGTATTCCCCAACTCATAAAGCTTCCCTGTATCACATCAATCCCGCATTTCTAACATTTTTGCTCTATCTGGTTGTGCCTATATGGTGCTTTGCAAGGTGGTTGTGTGCCAGGGATCACATCTATCTTATGGTCTTCTGGACGTGAAGGAGGTAAACCTGGTGGTAGGTCTTCTGCAAAACAGTCCTTAAAATATGCAAGAAATTCCTTATGCCTAGGGTGCATATGAGTTTCCTTTACTTGCAATTCATTCACCCAAATGAGATATGATTTATTACTCTTGCGTAATGCACGTTTTGCTTGAGTATGCGAAAACAGTGGAAAAACATTAGATGCATGCATACCATATAATGTAATAGATTTTCCTTGAAAATTAATATTCATTGTGTGTGTGGAATAATCTATATCTGGATTATGCTGGTGTCGCCAAGGCATTCCTAAAATAATGTCACTCGACTGTAATGGAACAACTAAGAAATTTCTTCTTTCAGTGTATGAACCAATTTGAATCTCTAAATCTTGCACTTCCTGTGTACCATTACACCTAGTGCCTAAAAATGCAGCTTTTATGCGATAATGCGTAGGTACAGTCTGTAATTTCAATTCCTTTACTAATTTTGCTGAAATAAAATCATGAGTACTACCGTCATCATGCAAAATAGTCTTTTCCTTTCCATGCACCAAACATTTCATAGTCAATAATGAATGTGGAGTAGGCATACCTTGTAAAGTATCGGAAATAGTAGTAGTGTCGTCCTCATTTTCAGTGAAATCAGGCATATCCTCATGTTCGTCTTCGTCCATGGCTCCAAGATAGTTGATATGAGCTGCTGGCTTCTTTGAATGACAATTTGCTGCGAGATGTCCAGGCTGGTGGCATTTATAGCATACTATTGGCTTGGCTTTGGTTACATTATTTGCAATGGCGGGAAGTCTAGGTACATTTGGATTTGGCTGTGGAATAGGCTTAGGATTTGGATTGTCATTGGATGGTAATGCAGGTGGTTTAGCCCAATTCTTGCGGAAAGATGATGAAGAGAAACGACCTGGATTAAATCTTCTAAAATTGGAATTGAATTGTTTAGATCCATAATTACCATTGGCTTGGAATTGCTGTGGTCGTCTGTCTCTACCGCGTAGCTTATCTTCAGTGTCGTGAGCTAATGAAATGGCGTCTTCAAGGGTAGCAGGCTTGAACATGTTCACTTCAGCGTAGTAATGCCCAAGAAGTCCAAACATATACTTCCGCTTATGTGTCGTCTCTGGTACGTCTTCAAGCATGCGTAGGTGTAGGAGTGCATTCCAAAAACGCTCTATATACTGAGGTATAGGCTCACGATCCCGTTGTTGGAGTAAATCCCATTGCTTGATAGCCTTCTCATGAAATTGCGGTGGAAGGAAATTCTGCATGAACTTCTTCTTGAAATCTTCCCAAGTAGCAGGACATTCTATGCTCTTGCGTACTACAGTCCACCAAAGTGATGCTCTGTCTACCAAATGATTATTAACACACTTGATTTTATCTTTTTCTGGATAAGTTTCCTCATGAAAATAGTCATCAAACTGACTAATGAATGATAAAACAGTCTTTCCTTCTCGTATGCCATTGAAAGTACGAAATTTGAAACTTTGTTTACTTATCTTTGATTCCTTGCAAATGGTTTGAGCTTCAAGAGTGGCGTCGATGGTACGTCGAATCAAATCTTCAGCTTGAGGTTCTTCTTTGTCGGTAGACGCTCTTTGTAGTTTTGCCAATTGCGCTTGCAATGCTTGCCTAGCCCTTCGTTCTTCTTCTAATTGCATCATGATTAAGTCCAGTTTTTGCTCCATTGTAGGCTCAGGTAGGTCATCTTCAGCCCCATAGGATCATCCATATGTGGTTCCGTCATCCTGTAAAACTCAAAAGACCTTTCTCACTCAAAATCAGGTTAGCGGGATGAGCATAGCTCAAGTTCGGGGTTATAAAGCTTATGTGTTTTTGGGTCTTTCTTTCTCAATCTTCAGAAAATCTGCGATTTGTCCTTCTTCTATGCTGAAAATGCTTCAACAAACATGCGTATGGGTAGAATACCTTGCCACGAACAACTTTGCAGTTCGGAGTTTCTGCACAGGAACAGCCCTTCTAGGAGTTTTAAGCACAAGTCAGTTCTGGCTCCAGTTGACTAGTCTGACTTGCAGAGTTGCAGACTTAGGTGACTTGCAGAGTTGCAGACTTGCAGAACTTAGCCAACTTAGTGAACTTGCAGAACTTGATCATAGATGACTTGCATAACTTGATTTCTGGAGTGCAGGACCTAGAGTTTGTTGACTTGCAGGAGATTTGTCTTGTCTGACTTGAGTAGTTTAGCTTAGCTTTAATGGATTAAGCTTGAAGCTTAATCGTTGAATTTCGTGGGGGGGGAGGGGGGGGGCCGTTTTTCTCAGGCGGCGAAAAACGCGGGCACATCCCGAGATACTTCGTTGATGATTTTTTTTTAAAGATTATTAAGCTCCTTCTAAAGCTTAATTCAAGCTTAAACTTTAGATAGAGAAGAGATATGGAGTTTCTCATTGTATATCCACGACTTGTTTATGGAGATGAGGGAGTGGTCCTCCGCCTGTATTGCCTGGTCCTTCACGATCTGATAGCAGAAACAGGGATTCTTGATCGCCAGAAGTCTGCCTGTATCGACAGTTTGCGACGAGATTGACCGTAGAGCCCGATCGTTCCAGGAGCTCCGCCTTCGCACGAGATGGGTAGCAATTGGAAGCTCTTGATCTCAGCTCCGCTCTGATACCACTGGTGCGCAGATCGGTCGCAGTATGCTCACGTAGTGAATCCCGGAAGGTCCCCAAGAACAATGAACTCTACCTTTTTGCACAAATTACAATGTAAAAAGCATGAACGACAAGAGCAAGAGACCAATTGGATTCAATTTCCCCCCATGCCTTGTATGAGCGCTTCACAAAGCATGTATTTTATATATATTTCCATCTTCATGCTCAATAATAGCCCAATTTACAAAAATATGACAAGCTTTTAGCTTTTGAGTTTGCTTTTACAAAAATAGGAGATAAAGCTAATGGACGGTGCCCCTAGAGTCTGGCACGCCCAATCACAATGTCCAAATAGAAATAACATATCTGTGCGCATAGGCGCATACAAAATAATAATAAATAATCGATGCCCCAATAGACATAACAAAATATAGGCGTGACGCCTATCAAAATATAATCCATAGGTCGAATACTTGCTAAACTCCAATGCTTTCCTCCGCCACTACTGCTATCTCTACACATCAACTGAAGCATTCACAATCGTTAGTAAAATAATACAATTAAACCGACAAAAGTGAATACCTAGCAATCTTCAGCTACATAAATAAATCAACTGGTTAGAAATAAATCCTAACCTTAATTTATTACGAGTGCGCACTCTAAACTCATAAATGTTTATTAATTTAATATGCATTTTGCGGAATCACCCGCTATGGAATCACCCATGTACACACTAAATTAATGAAACGCCCGAAAAGGACAGGCGTCCCCATCAACTTCTCGCACAAAGAATCCACTTTGTGTATGAGCCCCGGTCATCAAAGTTTACGGAATCCACCGTAAAACCTCACGGAATCCACCGTGGAATATGCCTCCTGGCATCATGCAAGGATACCAAATCCCAAGTCTTATTGGCTTCTAATATAGCCATCTCCTCATCCATTTTGTTGTATCCCAATGAGCATGACCAATGGCATCCTCAAAACAAGTGAACTCAACATCCTCAACTACCTTCACCATATAAGCATAATGGTGAGCTATATAACCTTCAAAACCAAATTTTTTAAAACAGGGTATCTAACTATTCTAGACCTACGTACCACCGAACCACTCAGTGGAGTCTTTACATTACTATGTACTCTCTATATACCCGATGTCCTAACTGAAGGAATATCAAGCTCATCATCTAAACTCTCTGAACCACTAGAATCTCCATCAAATTCCAAATGACTAGTAGATACATCATTACCATCCAACACTTTCTCCTTTCCTTTGTCTTTACCTACAACACGTGTAGATCCACCTGAAGATATAGGCCTACTCTTTAGTCTTCCAATCTAAGGACTAACTATAGATGTAGTACCATATGATGTTTTTGGTCCACTAAGGCTCCGTGATTCTTGCTTTTCTTTCTACATATAGCTATCATGATGATTATAATCATCTAATACATCACTAATAGATGCATACCAACTGCTCATCTCATCAAAAATAACATCCCTGCTCACTCTAAACTCACCCGTGACAGGGTTATAATAACAATACCCTTTTTGCTCTAAAAAGTAACCAATAAAAATACATTTTTTAGCCATTGGATCAAGCTTCTTTCGCAGCTCATCTAGCATGTGAACATATGCAGTACAGCCAAACACTTTTAAGTGTAACACATCGGGCTTCTTACCTATAAAGTATTCTTCGGGGGTCATCCCATGAACTTTAGCTATGGCAGTTATATTCATAATATAGATAGCAGTATGAATAGCTTCAAACCAAAAAAAAATTGGCATATTCTTTTCAGACATCAATGCCCATGCAACTGCTACAATATGCCTATTTTTTCTTTCTGCAACCCCATTTTGTTGTGGGATATACTTGCAAGTAAATTGTTTCTTTATCCCATGAGACCTCAAGAAGCCATTGAACTCATTAGAGAGATACTCTCCCTCTCCATCTGATCTCAAACACCTAACTTTCAAGCCTATTTGTGTTTTAACAGCTGCCTTGAAAGATTTGAAGTGCTCAAATACATCACTCTTTTCCTTCATAAAGTATACCCATAGCTTCCTTGAACAATCATCAATAAATATGGCAAAGTATTCGTTGCCGCTGAGACACATTCTGTAAAGGTCTCCAAATATCTATATGCACAACAGTAAGTATATTTTTACTCACATTTATATCATGTAAATAAGGGTTGTCTTGCTTGCTTACCAAATTGGCATGCTTCATACACTTTATGAAATTCTGCAACTCTAAAAGTAGGCAACCCTGTAAGCAATCCTTTGAACTGCATTAATTTCAGTCTTTGCACATTTGCATGTACAATACGTTTATGTCATATTTCAGTATTTGCAACCACTCCTTTTCCTTTAGCATACATAGCAACATTCATTGTAGGAATTCTAGCATCTAAAGTGAACATGCAACCAACTCTACTTCCTTTTGCGACCAACTTGCACGTATCATTAAAGTCCTCTACAAAATAATATTTTGCATTAAATCGAACCCAACTCTTACTCTACTATTTGGCCAACAAACACTAAATTCTTTGTGATTGATGGCACATGTAATACATCTGACAGACTCTTTGTATGGCCATCATGCAGGGACAAGGGAAACTTTTCAATGTGTGAAATTGGGTGGCATAAATCATCACATGTCTACACATAACCTCAATTTTACAAGTCATGTATCTCTCCAAACCATTCAACACAACTGGTCATATGATTAGATACACTTGAATCAACATACCACACATCATCATGTGTCCCTTTTCATGTAACAACATTCATCATATGTTGCATAACATAGAGGCGCTAATTTTTGTATTCATTTTATCGTAGATGATGCATAGTTTCCTTGCTGCAATTTACCACTGCAGATATCATCCTTCTTAGCATAAGAATGGGCTGCAATATGACCTGATTTGCCACACCAATTGCAAACAATAGCAGAATTTGCAAAACCTTTGTTCTGCCCACCTCTTCCTCTAGAGCTCCCCCTGTATCTAAAGTTTCCACATCCTCCTGAAACTTCCATTTCACCAAATTGTTTATTGAACCTGTTTTGATTGTTATCACTAGCACATCCCATACCATGGCCTCTAGAAGAGAAAATACAACATCTCCTTCCTAAACTTGAGTAAAATGCTTGGACCTATTTACCATTTCTTTCAGATGAGTCACCTTGCATATTGATCTCTTCGGTAATCATGAGAGAGACTAACTCATCAAAATCTAGAAATGGCTTTCATACATATCCAAAAGTGAGTAATGATTTTCAAGCCTTCTCATTATTAAGGCCACCTAAAGTAAATGAAACCAAATCATCATCATCAATCGTTGTTAAAGCATCGGCAATGCTCCTCACCTTTAAAATATACTCATTGACATACATTTTTCCTTTCTTCAATGTATTCAACTCTTACTTGAGTTGAATCTTTTGTGCCTTTGTATTTACTGAAACATGTTCTCAAAAATTGTCCAAGCTGAATGTGAAGTTTATGCATTCCTGATATGTCCCAGCATAGTATTATCAATTATTGTAGATAGCCAATACATCGCATTTTTGTCATTTGCATTCCATTCTTTCCACGTCTTTGATTTTTCTAGAGTCGCAAGGATACTCAGCTCTAGCTCCTTTTTTTTACCTAAAACGAACTTATAAAGGCCCTCCCAATGAGAAAGTTCATCACATAGAACTTCCATGAAGGGTAGTTGTTCTTGTCCATCTTCTCAATGATAGGATTTCCACTATTCTCTGCCATTATTACAAAAATGATACAAAACAGCAAGCAATTCTTTTGCAACCTTTCATAACAAGTGCATAGCAATACATTAAGCAACCTTTTTTACTGATTGCTCAACAATACATGTAATTAGTAACATGTTTGTAAATTCCTGACAAACACCTCTAAAATTATAGATTCGAAATCTGCAACCTATACACCTACTTTCTATCGATACATTCAAAATCACAATATACCTGAAATTGTTGTCCACAACCTTGTGGCTCTAAAATGGGGCCCGAAATGGCCTCAGATTTGCCCAAAAAAATAGCAGGACATCCCTAAAGGCCTAATATTCAAAATACATAGTGCTCTGCTTGTACACCAAATCTCATAACAATCTGAGATTTTCACTCGGTCCTGCTTCTGGTGCCTTTACATGCACTATCCCCAAGAGAGAGAGAGTGGAAGAATATGAGAGCTTCTTAACCTATTGCTTGCTTGCTCGAATCCTTACTTCTTCTCATTCATTTCAATGTTCAAAACTAGCCTCTCTCAATGGTGCTATTTTGATACTATGTCAAGAATTGTGTGTGGTGGGGAGACTTGCTTGAGCTACTACGTGCGAGACTACGTGAAACACACATTGTGATGTTGTAGGTAGGTATAACAAACTAAATATAATAAGTGATAAGTCAGTGGCTATGTGAGGATCATAATGACCACTGACGTGTAGACCATCTAGCCAGACGGTCCATCATCAATATTCACATGTGTTGAGCTTGTCATCTCAACATTGCTCCTTCCACCATAACTTTTGCTTCTACTCGTGTGCTTCCACTCCGAGCTCACTCCCTTCAAAAACAACATATATATCTAAGAAAATATCACTTGTTGAAGACTCAAGGGAGATAGTGGGCTTAAAGAACAAGAGAGAGAGAGAGAGAGAGAGAGAGCACTTGGAAAGCACTTAAAACTTTCGAAGAGACCCTTCGAAGAATCGAAGTTATATCAGCATCGAGTTGACACGATAGCTCCGATTGAAAAGACGGTTGGAGCATTAAAAAAGCTGGTGGAAGGAGTCAAAGTGAAATATTTTGGATTGACTGAACTTGCCAATGAAAAGACTATTATGCGAGCACATGCAGTTCATCCAATCATTGCACTCTAGTTTGAATGGTTCCTATGGTCAAGAGATATGGAAAAAGAGATTGCTCCAATGTGTAGACAGTTGAGGATTGGAAGCTTGACCCTGATGGATGACATTTCTGGTGGACTGCAAGTTGATTCGGCTCCCCCCCCCCCCCTAAATTTCTTGGGGAACGCCTGGCTAGAAAGTGACAAAGATTCCAGTATGATGTGTGCAACACCAAATCTGAGTATAGATAATAGGGGTGAATTCTCAGCGCAAATTGGGAAAAGTCATTGATTCTGGGGTGATCATGAGTGTGCATTTCAAGGTGAAGGGACCAACTTATGAGTTATCAGCGGCCTGGTTCAGAAGATTCGAGGAAGATATTCTTGAGTCGTTGAGAATTTTTCGCAGTGTTCATATGTCTATCTGATGCGATGAGTCAAACGAACAGCTTCTGTGAGTACGATCATACCGTGAGGCTGATCTATAAGACAGATTCCGGCCAACTCGAGCAGCTACCGTTGATGTGGCGAATATACTATCCATAGCCCCCGTGCTTTCCAAGGACACTCACGCGGTGGAGTACAAGGACATCAGGAGACAGGAGACACGCGCTGCTAATATTTTTTGACGCGCGAGACCACATGAAATACTCCTGCAAGGCTGCAACGTAAGTTCGGCCATGTTGATGGAGTAGCAGCTCTGCATATTCGCGTTGACATGACGTCGACATGCAAGCCCAGGTATTACGGTCAAGGATGATGGAAGTTTTTGGTCCTGATTGGGATTTGCAACTCTGAAACAAAGAGGGGTCGTCAGCGTGATCTGGAGAAGCACGACCTGTAGCCAGAATCTTCAAAATATAAGCACTCAACTTGCTGCACTTTCTTTGGGCTGTCTAATTGGTAGAAGAGTCTGCATGTTTAGAGAATCTGACGTTCAGCTCATCATTAGAACGTTCACAATCCAGCTCCAATGTCTTCTAAGAAGGAGAAAAAGCCTGAAGGCATTTTTTCTAAATAAAGCAAAACGTAATTTAGGAAAAGCCATAAAGCTTTTAAATACATATCGTGCTTTAGAGACTAAGAAGTTACTTAAGGATGAGGGATGAGGAGTAAGGGCCCTTCTCATATGTAAGAAATTTGCCTCTTATGTGAGAAGAGAGGAAGATCACACGCAAAAACAAATTGGAAACTTGAAGCCTAACACCTGTTTGTAATGTAGAGGTTTTGTCACACGATGAATCTAGTGATTGCAGAATTCGGTTCTTATTGAAAGAGGTACGAGATTGTTCCTATGTAGAGAATTTTCTTCATTAAGACCTTTAGTCTTTGTTTTTATGAAAGACCATGTTTTCTATTTTGTTCGTGTTCCGATAGCTTTGCAAGAAGCTTTGGTATTGTCATTTTGCTCGTGTTTGGTAAATTTTGTTTTGTTGAGTTCTACACTTTGACAAAGTCATTCAATTTTTTGGCACTCCTTTTCTCTCATGTCTTTGGGTTGTGTGAGAAGATTTTCTTCGATCATTGCTTGTGTGACATCTTTTTTGGTTCCCCCACTGAGGAGTGCCCATTTGACTTGGTTTCTCAGTTATTGATTGTTTGCTTGATATGGTTTTCAATGGCATGTTCTTTCTCTTAATTTCATGGGTAAAAAGGTGAGGATCTTCAATGATTTCTTGAGAAACTTGAGCTTGGATGCATAATCCAACCTTGCCTTGAAACTTCAAATTTTAAAATTCGATTGTTAGATGAAGGTGGAAATTAGTTTGAAGATTATGAAAAAAGTTTGCCATTAAGAAATCCCCCTATTCCTATAGATTATGAAGCTACCAAGCATGCATTCCTTGACCGATTTAAAGAGACTAAGACTTCTCAAGACCTTGGTAAAAGATAGATCTTTGCAAGAAGAAAGAAGACCAGACTGTACAACTGTTCGCTCTAAAATTCACCCGGCTTTGGGATCGTTAGAACATATCTCTAGGCACAAGAGAGAGAGAGCACTAGAAATGTTAAAACTAAAACACTTTGTGAAAATTTTATAGGGAGAGGTGAGGAATCAATTAGAAATTAAGGAACCAAGCACCTTTGAGGAAGTAGTAATGATTACAATTGAAAAAGAAAGAAAATTCGAGGAGCAAAAAAAGAGAGAAATTTTTAAAATACCAAACGCTGAGAGTAGAGATCAAACTTTACAAGAGGATGGGCAAAACTATTAGCTATTAGTATAAAGATAGAATGCTTAACTAGCACCTAAAGAAGTAAGTCAACTATCTGGGGGGCAACTACAGTACATGAGGTTAGGAGCTTTGAGAGGAAGGCCTTGGGGAAGAGGTAGTGGGGGACCCATAGGACAAACAAGTCAATAAAGGAGGAAGAGGAGGAAATGGGAGAGGTTATATCAAGAGACCATTGACTTGTTATTCCTATGGAGAGATAGGTCATAGAAGCACAAATTGTCCTTATCCACCTAGAGTAGGAGGGGATATGTGTCATTCACCACAAAATCTTCCAAAATGATTATGGTATTGAAATTAAAGATCATTTACCACAAAATCTTCCAAACATACAAAATGATGATGTTATTGAAATTAAAGATCATTCCATATCCCACAAGTACAAAAATCAATGAAATAAGAGAAAGAAAACATTGCCATAAATTGTATTCTTCTTAAAAATAAGAGTGAGGAAAACAAAACAGTTGATGTGATGCCTACAACAAAACGGAGAAGAGATGTAGAGAGAGAGGAACACAAAACTAGTAAGGTTGGTGAGAAAAGAGGGAGAAAGGTAAAGAAAGGAGAGAAAAAAAGAGAAAAAGAAGGGAAATAAATCAAGAGCACCTAGGAAACATTCTCATACCGCCTCTGACATTGCATTGGGGGAAGGGGAAAGCGACTGTGACCTGAGAAGAGATATGATGGGTAGAAAGGTAGACATATCTTTTACACTGTAGTTAATGGAGTTATACCCTAGGATGAGAGAATAGTGGAAAAATTTAGTAAATCCAAAGGCAAAGTAAAGAAAGAGAGGAACCATGAGGGTTTTGAGTGTGAAGAGCTACCTAATATTTGTATTGTGATTGATGTATAGTATAAAAATCAAAACATGGGTAAGACATATATAGATGGAGGAGCATAAGTTACTGTGATTAGTCTAGCTTGTGTAGAGCAGTTTGGTCTTCGAATTATCAAGGGATCAAAGTTTCAAATTAGGCTTGCTAATGATGCTAAAGTGAGATGCTTAGGTATAATTCAAAATTTGGAAGTCAAGGTTTATGGTGTAACTATGAAAATCGATTGTTATGTTATGCCAATAAGGTTAGGGGCTTTTTCTCTTATCCTTGGTAGACTGTGGCTCAGGAAAGCAAGTACAATACAAGATTGGGAAAGAGGAACCATAACGATTTATGACCGTAGAGGAATAGCAAAGAAGTTTGATATGGCTTCAAGGAGAGAACATGTGAATGAAGATGATAGAAGAAGAGGAGGAGGAAGAGAGTGATAGTACTAAGGAAGATGGTAGCGAAGATGAGAATTCTGAGAGTGATTCTAATCAAGAAGTCTGATCAATTGCAGTAGAACTAGTGAAAGAGAAAAAGGATGTTGAGAAAAAGACCATGAGTTTGCTAAATATCCTGAGAGAAATGGAGAGAGACAATAGAATCAAGACTTTCTTATTTTCTCTAATGATGAGAAAAGTGAGAGACCTGAATTTTTGAGAGATGAAGAGATAATTGAATATGTTTTTTTTTAATTTAATTAGAGGACCATGAGGGGAAGGGCTTGGAAATTGGAAGATTTAAAGATGAAGTTGAGGATTTAGATTTGTTTCCTAAAGAGATGGATGTGGTTGAGTGTGGTAGTGAGCTTCTATATATAGAAGCTAGTCAAGAGAGTATTTAGATTATGGATTCTAACTCTTATTGTGATGATGTTATTGTTTATGACTCAGTTGATTCTTGTTTGGTTTGTTGTGAGTTGCTTAATGATGGTTTGAGTAGCCCTAGGGAGGCTTTTTGTTTGTGATGTTGTTGATGTTGTTTTGAGTAGACCTAATCTCATACTTCTTGATTGTGTTGATGCTTGCATGGTTGATTTGGAAAAAAATGAAGAAGACAAAACTTGATATGATAGTCTTACAGTCTCTTTAAGTTCTCCTAAAATTTTTGATAATGTTTGTGGATGACCTTGATTGGGGTTTTGAGGATTCTGAGAGTAACACTCGTGAACGTGATGGAAAATTTGAGTAAGGCTTTGCAAAGAATTGAAACATTTGAGAGAAAAGATATCTAAAACCAAGAAAAAGGAGATGGAAGGTGATTGTAACATGATAGTTGAGGATTAGGGAATTAAGGAGTATTTGGACGAGGTTTGTGACCCGATTTTGTTGTCTGTGATGTTATTGACATAGCTTCTTTAGTTTCTTGTGTGGTTTCTCTTGAGGTTGTTTATGAGGATGTTATGGAAAAGGATGACCATTATTTATGTATGGTAGATGAGTTGTAGTCAAGTATCATTAAAGAATTCTATCATGAGAATGGGTGTTCTGGAGTGACTTCATATCTTGATGAGAATGATGCATGTGATGTTGTGAGTCAACGGGTGACTGAGTTTAATGTGTGTAATAATATGATGGATTGTTTTGTTTTAATGGGAGACCTTTATCTAGCATCTTGTATTGAAGTTTTTGATTGTCTAGATGTGTGGATTAGGTTAAGCAACAAAGAAAGGTTGAAACCTTGTTTAATAACTCTAGAGTTATCATGTTCTCTTCTAGGGTGGAAGGGAGAGATATGTGGATTGTTGTGGATTATGTCTTTTTTATTGAAAGTGTGGATTTTTCTGAGGCTTTTGGATTGTAAATTTTTGTTGATTTTGAAGAGAATGTTATGGATGATTTTAGTTTTCTCATTGATTTCTTTGATGTGATGTTGATTTGTTTTGGACATTGAGTTTGTTGAGGAGCTTGGGATATATCCTTGGACTTGAATTTTGATTGACTCGTTGATGTTTCATCGTTTTATGAGAGCTACTCCTATACATGAATGCTTGTAGACTAGGGGGTGGGCTAAATATGCCATACATTTTCATGTAGACATGTAGGAATATTTGTGCTTAGTTGTTTGAGTGATCGGTTTGTTATGTTGTCGTCTTGTTAAATTTTTTGTGTGGTCTAGAGTAGGAATTGTTTTTGTCATTATTTAGGATATTTTGTGCTTGAGGACTTGATTGTCTTGCTCGAGATTGGAGTTTTCTTGGATAGATTGGAGCTAGTTCTTGTTGGAAGCAGTTGGACATCCTGAAACATGTATACTTTCTTGCCAATATCTTTACACATCGCACGGATTATGGGTTCATGAGCACTTTACATTGCACTTGTTGGATGCACTACCCTCAGGGGTCATCTCCTAATTTTCTTCAATACTTCCATGCCATGAGTCGGGTTAATGCACTATTTGCACCATCGTTGAGCACTATCATGGTATGCTTCCCATTGCAGCTAAAAACTTAGATGCATGCACACTTGAGAGAGCACCTTTATTGGGTTGAGTGGGAAAGGTGGTTTGGTGAGTTTGAGGGTCATGAAGTTTGCATCACCTTGCTTCACACCTTATGGGTCAAGCCACTCTTAAAATGAATGTTGTTTTTAGGAGTAGCCTGTAGGGGTGGTTCACTTTTGGTCGCGTTAATCTTTTTTTTCAAGCACATCTGGTACGGTACAAGAACTCTATTTAGAGATGTTTTTGCTTGTATTGATCATCACGACCTAGATGCTCAAGTTGAGTTTGGAGCATTTCAAAAATTTGGGAATCCAACTACAATAGACAAATTGTTTAAAATTCTCTTTTTTCCTACTTTTGGTATAGGAATCGGTCCTTTAAAATGGGACATACATGGGGGCATGAGTAGAATGTTATGTAAACCAAGGTGATGCAAACTAGTTAACGTCCAATATGTTGGCTTTATCATGCTTTTCCAAAGATCCAAAGATTCCTTTATAATGGGATGCTAGGAATAAGATATGCAAGAGTTGGAATTTAGTTGGGGATCAATAATAGCCAAAGTTAAATGGTTTCTTGAGTTATCATGTATACTAGGTACAATTAATCACAGGGATTTGGTCAATATATGCTTCTAAGATATTAGGTTTCGTCCTCTTTTAACAAGAAAATTATTTATTAATAATTATTACAATATCTATATATGTCGAAACATGACTTTTTTCTATATGAACTTTATTTGATTCAAAAAACTCATCCCTCCCAAGTTAGATAAGGCTCACAAGTTATTCTATCAAGCTTCAGTTGTGTAGTTAGCATGACCTCTAGTCTCAACTCTCCACCTACTTTATTTTAACATCTCTCTCTCTCTCTCTCTCTCTCTCTCTCTCTCTCTCTCTCTCTCTCTCTCTCTCTCTCTCTCTCTCTCTCTCTCTCTCTCTCTCTCTCTCTCTCTCTCTCTCTCTCTCTCTCTCTGAATGCAAATAAGCTAAAAAAAGTAACCAAATCCGAAATTACTTTTCCTCCTAAAACAGCCAAATCATAATATTTGTTTCCCTTTCCCCTTCTCTCATTGCATACAATTTTCATAAGGAAACAATCATAAATTGACCACAACAATATACAAATCCATTTTAACTATTTCTCTTCAATTCACGGACACACATACAAACTTTCTCACTAAGATTTATCGCAAGAAAGCTTGAATTCTAGGTTTGATAGGAATGTGTGTAAGAAACAACAAACCGTACCTTGAACCATGCCACAATGTGGAGGAGAGTTCTTAGGGTTTGTTATAGCACAAAAAGAAACAAAGAAGCATGAAAAGTATGGAGAGAATGTGCTTACTTGTATTCTTGCCACCCTCACTCTCACTGATTCCCAATATGTTCTTCACTATAGACTATGTAGAGAAACTAAACCGTTTGGCCATAGTTACATTTAAACAACATTAGTACATACATTGGTATATGCACCGCAACATATACCAAAAAAAGCATCAATATATTCTTGGATAAATATCGGCACTTGTGTCAACAAGTATATTGGCAAGAATATCGGCACTTGTGCTGATTGATTATTATCTCTTTTATGTTTTTGCCTTAGCATCAAAAAACTATGGCCTTTCTCAAAGTCTAGAAGAGAGGAGTGCTTAGGGTTTTTTATAACAAGAAAAGAGACCAAAAAGCATTGAGAAGTATGGAGAGAATATGCTCTTACCCTAAACTTTTGTCACCTTTTCTCTTGCTCATTCTAGGCATGTTCTTCACCATAGACTTTTTTGTTTTGTTTTGTGAGCCAGGCATGCCTCCACCACCAAAAATGAAAGTAAATCTTTTGGTCGCATGTAAATTTAAACTATGTTGGCATATGCACTAAAAAATGCACTAAAGTGTTGGTATATTTTTAGATAAATATCAGCACTTATACCAACAAGTATACCAACAAGAATATCGGCACTTGTACTAACTGATTATACTATTTTACTTTTTTATTCCTCTCATTAGAATATCCCATTAATAAACCTACCATATTTGTTGTAGCATTAAGAAGCCATTACCTTGTACTTGTGTGAGATGTTGTCATAGGGTCCTAGTAGAGGTGGAGGAAAGAGAGGGGGAGAAGGAGAAAGCATGCTTATCCCATTTTTCTTGGGATTTTGAAACCCTATATTTCAAAGGTAGCTACACACCACAAAAGCAAGTATCTATCTTTCTCCATAGAGCCTTATCTTGTTAGCACCAATGTTTTAGTAATTCATTAATAAACCAATAGTTGTGTAATTGAGACACACACACACACACTCTCTCTCTCTCTCTCTCTCTCTCTCTCTCTCTCTCTCTCTCTCTCTCTCTCTCTCTCTCTCTCTCTCTCTCTCTCTCTCTCTCTCTCTCTCTCTCTCTCTCTCTCTCTCTCTCCCTCTCCCTCTCCCTCTCCCTCTCCCTCTCCCTCTCCCTCTCCCTCTCCCTCTCCCTCTCCCTCTCCCTCTCCCTCTCCCTCCCTCTCCCTCTCCTCTCTCTCCCTCTCCCTCTCCCTCTCTCTCTCTCTCTCTCTCTCTCTCTCTCTCTCTCTCTCTCTCTCTCTCTCTCTCTCTCTCTCTCTCTCTCTCTCTCTCTCTCTCTAACACACAAAATTGATTTGTACAAATAGGAATCTGTATGAGTGGTATTTTTATGGATTGCTTCTCGTATGAAAACATGTCATACAACTTGTATCAAGACACATTATGTGACATGAATTGCTTACATGTCACCGAATTATACGAATAAAGTTTCCCATTAATTTCAATTCTTGGACTATTCTCAAATAATATCCACCTCAAATTTCAAACCATGCAACTTAGCTTGTAATGACTGATACATCTCTTCCCTGACCAACTCAACATAACTCAAATTCATTTGATAACTATTGTGCTTCACCAACATCCTCTTTCAAAATTATATTAATAAAATCTGGGATCTATGTTATCACTTTGGGGATTGGCAACATCAGTGTTGTTAAAGAGACTAAACTTCTCACCAAAAGGTTAGGGGTCTTCAATTCCACAATTAGGTTATCATGTTCATTATTATATTAGAAGTAGTTATATAACTAACAGTGCTAGTTATATTTTAAGAAAGGTCAACCAAAATAAGCATCACTAGAAGGCAATTTATCAATAAGAGTTTTATCAAATTGCAATAAATAGAAAATCCACACAAAACAACCATCTCACATGTGCATCATACCACCTCTTCTCATCATGATAGGACCAAAACTAAGGATTAAGAAAAAAAGAATATGGATTAGGTAGTAGAACTAAAATAATATCATCAAGATATGAATCTACCAAAGCTTACAAGTGCATTAACAAAAAAGTGTCATGGTATACTTCTATATAGACAAACATGGAACAATCAACCAACAACGTCAGAGCTCCAAGACCTTGGAAATTGCTATTAGGGTTAGCTAGAGATTTTACTTCTAGATTTCACTTGCTTTATGAAAAGTAAGTCAAGTTTGTACAACAATGATAATGAACAGTTAAAGAACATCAAACAAGCTTCAATTAACATAAATCCTAGACAATACCTACACCTACACAAGGTTGGGATGATAGTGAGCACACGACAAGCATATTTGTTTTGAGCATATATATGGGGGCCTTCTCCCTAGATCAAATATTTCCATGCCAAAGAGTGCAATATGTATAACTTATGCAAGTAGTGAGCATACATACCATGATTCCTATTGGGCTATGAACAAGCAACAAAGAGGAAGAAAATTTGAGTAGAAAACTACACAAATATCAAATGCAAGTACAAACAAGATGGCATAAAATGTAACAACTAATGCTAATCCTAAAGTGAGTATCGTTCTTGGATTCTTGAAAAATGTGTCAAAGATCATTACATTTGCACCTTGTGCCCCTTTTATACTAACCCCCTAAACCTCCAAATTAATAATTCTCTTCCCGCTTTAATACAAACACTTATGAATCCATTTCCTACCTTACAAACCATTAAATGATGGATCGTGTTGACCTTGCAAGTGCATCCACATACAATGTTACAACATGAACATCTATAAGGGAAATTATTGAAAGATCCACCACCAATAATAAAACCCAGTGCCTTTGGAAACCATCTTTTTTTTTTTACATGAAACTCCCAAGACCAAAAGATTGTACATAGCTAGGTAGGCTAGTTAGTACTACATGGCTCGCAGAATAAGGTCACGAAGAGTCAGATAAAAGTTTTTAAAAGGTGGCTAGAGTGTATTAAATTTTAACTAGAGGGTTTGATTCTAGATCTCTCACTTATTTTCAAGGGAAAGGTAGGTTTTGCAAGATGATAACAATGTAGAATTAAATATCATCAATGCAACTTCCATTCAAGTAATCCTTGACCATACCTACACCTAAATAGGTTAGGGTGATAGTGAGTACATCATGAGAATTATTACATTGATAAGTGCATAGAATGGCCCTCTCCCTTAGATCAAATACTTCCATACCAAAGAGTCCAATATGTACAACTTGCACTATCAATAAGCACACATGGCATGAGTCCCATTGGGAGATAAAAAGTAGATATACGTGCATTATGGAATAGACAAATCATCTTCGCATGGTAGATCACAATCATTAGGGTTTATCATCAATTACATAGAAATTTTGAGGAAGAGAAGGGAGAGATTGTGCCACTAGAAATGTAAAAGATACCGACAATAATTGATTATGCTTCTCCCCCCTCACCCATGAAAAGCACTTTAGAAATTACCTATAATGTGGGACACTAATAGTGATATGTTATCCTTTGATTTCAAATTGATTTCAAGTCATCTAATGCACTTTTCACTCCCAACACCATTAGTCACCAAGGAAAGTGTTATTTAGTTACACTTTTTACTTTTTTTTTATTTCAAAAAAGTAAAATCAAGACAAAACTTTCTATTTGTTTACGAATTGAAATGTGGTAGGGAGAGAGAGTCTCTCTCCCCTCTTCACTTATTTCCTCTTTCTCATCTTTCTTGTTCTTCTCTCATTCTTGCTTCCATGGTGGGTAAAAGGTTAAGCCCATAATCATTTGTTTCCGTGTGTGTGTGTGTGTGTGTGTGTGTGTGTGTGTGTGTGTGTGTGTGTGTGTGTGTGTGTGTGTGTGTGTGTGTGTGTGTGTGTGTGTGTGTGTGTGTGTGTGTGTGTGTGTGTGTGTGTGTGTGTGTGTGTGTGTGTGTGTGTGTGTGTGTGTGTGTGTGTGTGTGTGTGTGTGTGTGTGTGTGTGTGTGTGTGTGTGTGTGTGTTTTGGAGAGAGAAATGTAGCTTGTTTTGGTATGTTGTACCCATTTTCAATAAGAAATTAAGTTAAATTAGAGGATTAAAGTGAGATTAGATGAAAATCAAAGTGAAATTAGGAGATTGCCTTGAAGTTATAATGAAACTAAAGGGAAAACTAGTTGCCTAGCCCAAGCGAAGGGTAATGGACTAGGAACTGAGCTATAAAACAAATTAGAAAGTTTTATAAGAGTGATATTCTCCATCAATTGGGAGATTCATGATGCAATACAAGAACTATAAGAATTTAGGGTAGCCTTTGAAGTCACAAATCAACAAACTCTCTTGAAAAGGATGGTTTAAGTGGTTCAAGACTTGCTTCAAGATTTAGCTAGATCTTTCTTTCAATTGAGTTATAGAAAGGAAATTTTGTTAATGAGACTATATGAAATTATTTGAGATGTCTCTAAAAATAAATAATGAATATTCAATGCTTCCAAGGAATTATAACCTTCCAAAATGAAGCGATAGTGTCAACCATTAAAATTGAATTAGTACGAAAAATATTTAATGTGTCCCCTTGGATGGAGGATCAAGGCGAATATTCTTATTGGAAAAATGTAAATCATTTCTAATCCATTTTTTACTTCCTTTGTTGGCTCCCTCTTGGATTATGTAGGAGGCCACCACATGTGCAATTTTGTTGATGTACTTCAAGTTATATGAGATCTAAATGGTCCTTGCAAAACAACATCCATTACTAAATGGAAAGCCTTTTCCAATACATTATTGAACTTCAATCAAAAGAATGAACCTTCTAAATGCCAAGGTATGGCTCACAAAGCTCTTTGATAGTATGTTGGAGAGAGTTTGAGGGTCTTCACTTATGATATTTCTATCTTTTTTATTAAAGATCAACACTTAAAGCTATGTTTTGAAAGGTGCAATAAGTTTTCTTTAGATCCATTCAAATTAGTACATGTAACAAAGAGAGAAGTAAGTAGTAGGTCAAATTCTTTCAAAAGATGGGATGGCAATCGATTCTAGAAATATTGTAGTTCTCCAGAAGGTGAAGACACCAAAGTATGTTCAGGAAGGCATGAGGTGCATGGCGCAATTATGTGACATGGCAAGTAATTGAGATACTTGTCTCATATTTTGTAGTTTAGGGAAAGAAACATCATCAAATGTCTTTTAGTTTGCCTAAAATATTGACTCTTCGAGCATTGATGCCCCCCATTTTCACTTTTCAAAACCTTGCTTAACCATGATATCATCAAAAAACATTTTCTAATGCCCAAGTTATTCTAGCCTACAAAGATTTCAATGTTCCATCTTTTACTTGCATCATCATTCACTATTATTACTCCCTATTTAGTATTGTGCAAAAGACGCTACCAACACTTTAAAGAAGGTAGACTTGCACATTTCTCTGTTCCCAAGGAGTATGGGCCTTGAAGCTTTTTTTACTATATTGTGAGAAGGAGCTGCAGAGTCTTCCACTCATCAAGAAGTATGCCAAGAGGGTAGAAGAAATGTCAATACTTGGGTAGATGGTACGTTGAATCCTATAATTCCCAAGACACGACCAACACTTTCAATAATAAGGTGGACTTGCACATTTCTATGTTCTCAAGGAGTATGGGACCTTAAAGCTTTTTAAACCATATTGTGAGAAGGAACTACATCAAGATTCTCCTCCCTTTGAACAAAGGATAGCAACAACCTACCAACAGGAGATACAAAACTTCTAAGGCATTTGAATCCTATAGTTCCTGGACACACGTCCCTCTCCTCTTTCAACATGTGTCAATCTTAAGAACTTATGTTAGCGTAATGCAAATGATAATAATGATCAATGGTGTGTTATAACAAGAATTGCATGTAGATTGCAATCCATGGATGAACAACACATTAAGATGAAAAGATCTTGTGAGGATCTCAAGGCGAGTTGCAACTACAATGTTAGATAAATCATTGAAGCCATGTGATTATGCCCACATTCTTTTGCAATTGCACCACAAAAATGCGAGTGACGACTCTCAATTAATTATTGGATGTCCGAGTGAGGGATTTAATAGATCCTTTTGACCTCCAATATGCATGTGATATGAACCTTTGGTAAGTACAAATTGGCAAGTGCAAAATAATCTCCCAATTTGTTCATCAATTCTTGAAGCACAAAGGCATAATGACCCATAATTGTACTTCATAATCCTAAGAATAACTAAATTATCAAGATATGTCTAGTTGAGTTGTGAAAGCATTACTTAGGAATGTGCCTATGGAAAAGGATATGTCACTTTAAATCCTTGAGCTAAGAATGGAATTCCCATTGAGTCTTATTAGATTCCATAACATCCTTACCATCTCTTGATCTCAAGTACGCTAATACCACATAAAATATTGATTTGGTTTATTTTGGCACAAAGGAATAGATAGCTAAATTCAACACATGTACATATTCATGGCAATGATTCCGCACTTATGGCACAAACATGTGGGTATGTCGTGCACCATGAAACCTCCCTTTGTCATACAACCTTCTTAAGAGAGTGAAGGAGAAGAAAGCCAACATAACCCCTAGCCTCCATCTGCATTCTTAAATTGTTCTTCCTCATCTCGTGTGTTAAGGGTGTAAGACATACTTTCGTACATAACTACCTCATTCTTGTTTAGTTGCAAAAGCACAAACCTTGACAACATCCAACATGTTACTATTGGAAGGGTTAGTGTGGACTCTTGGAATTCATTGGCATACGCTTGTTTCTTTTATCTACTCTCACCACTATAAATTTAGATCATAGAAGCAAAACTTTAAAATGGTATCAAGGTAGATGATGGTCTACTACAAATTGTTTTTGGCACACTATTTCATCTTTAATAGTTCAGTAAAAAGTTCATGCTACTCATATAGATTTTCAATGTGTTCTATATTGGATTTTGCTCCACATTTTCATCTACTATGATTGATTTAACTAATCCATTCAAAGTTCAACCAAAAGGAAACTTCCAAGGTAAATTTGCAAAACCTCAAGAGGTCAAGGTCAAGCAACAAGATCAAGACTTTCAAGCTGTGATTGCAATATAAAGGTACATCTAATATGGATGAAATCAGTATTCTAATTTAAGCAAAGCAAGGCTACTTGTGCTTTAAGTACGACTGGATAGCTGAATAGATGAGTCACACGATTCTTATACTCGGGGGGTCAAACCAGTCAACCAGACCCTTTCATATCATGTTCATGGTCCATATGAGCTTTAGGCGGTTGCAAGACAAGTAAAAGAGCTATAAACTTGCTCACACCTGGAAGTGAATCACAAAATATCAAGCTTGTAGTTTCACAACCACCTTCGCATTATAAGGGGATACTTCTACATCCATGAACAATTAAGATCCTGACTGAACATTAAAAATGGTATTGAATTCACAAACAAATCTGCATCTTCTTCCTGTCTCAATCAACCTTATAAAGACATAAAACGTATGTTAAGTCCCATCACCAGCTAAACAATCTACAAGCTACCACACACCGTCTGGTCTGCAGTACATATTTGAGTAACAACAATGACATGAAGACTTTAAAACTTCAACAAAAGTAAGCTTGTTTTTGGAAACTTATAGCTATATAGCACCACCAACTACACCATTAGAGATGTTTTAACTTTCGTTCTATCGGCACGGATCTTTCAAGCAAACAAACCACCACCGTGACTGGAGAAAATTGAAGGAAAATTGAAGGCATTTCAGCCTTCTTGGTAACCGAAAATGAACGGACAATCATAACTAGAGCGCTTTCAAGGGAATTTGGGCTTTCAGTTATTAGTAATCTGGAGGGCTTGCATTTTAATGTATAGCTTTTGACTTCAATAATCCCAAGGGCTTGTATTTTAATGTAAAGCTTTTGATTTCTTTTTTTTTCCTTTTCAAAAGGGCACATTGTCAAACTACGTGAAGTACATTGACCAGTCTACACACAAAAATGAGTAAGAGAGTGCTTAAAACTTGTAAGTCAGAAGTACTTTATCCTCAAAAAACAATTATTTCACACAACAAATTTGTACGGAGTAGTGTCCATCATGGAAAGACAGATGCCCTTGGCAGGCACTTTTCTGTAGATTTAAGCCACACTTCATTTAAAGACAGAATTAATGCCATCTGATACATTTCCAATACCTTCATCTTTCTTCACATTTGATTGATAACTAGAAAACTTTTTGAGAGCTCTCAAAAACAAGACTCAATCTGCATAGTCCACTCATAACCCTGACATCAGAAATGTCAGTTACACTGCCATGTAAAAAATTCTAAATTCAAAACAGACATGTCCATGCACATAGATGCAACGTGTGACCTGAAATTTAGGCTACAGACATTTCTCCACCTTGTACACTTCCACTCAGGACAAGGTTGTATTTAAGATGGCATTTGATAGCTACAGAAATGTCAATGTAGAACGGCTCTACTACTACGAAATCTCTCCAGAGCAAAATTGACGCTGATGCAGTAACACCGCATTGAAGGAGAAACACAGCTCGCAGACTGCTTTCATCCAGAGTATTATATACTCCTCGTGACATGCACTATATGGCATACTGCACAGCCTGTAGCACAGTACCCAAATTGGCAGCAATTCCCCACAACTGTTATATCTGGTAACAACTCCAATACCCGGAAGATTCCAGTCAAAAGCTACTACATCAGCTCATGGAAAATGGCAGTCTGACTAACAAGCTTCAAGATGATGCCATAACATGGTTGAATCATCTTTCCCATGTTTAGCTTTCAAAAAAAGCTCTTAGTCATCCAAGTAATAGTAGGAGCCTGCAGACTTCTGCTCCCTATCTTTTGTAGAATCCAGCTTGTTGATACGAGGCCGATAGTTTGTGGGGTCGCGTCTGAAAGTAATATCCAGATGCTGAAACAAAAGCCATAAAGAAGCAACCATTAGCACTCCCGTTATTAATACAACTGAGACCAGTCTACAGATTAATGGTACAGGTCAAAGGTATGCATAAGGTTCAATTCAAGCATATTACTCATATCATGTTTTACAATGGAAATAACACAAGAAAATTAGGAAATATTTTATTTCAAACCAAGCATACATATCCCAAAATGACACTTGCCGAAGACTATCCAAGACTTGGTAGGAAAACTCTCCTAAAAATGACAATTCAGAATTATCATTTGAGAGAACCATCAGGCGAACAATGCTTTAAATTGATGCCAATTTCCTACGTCTCATATCCTCACTTACATGAAAAGAACAGATCATAGCTGCCACAAACAGGAAACAGGAAACAGGAAACGGGGAACAGGGAACTCATTAGGAATGAGGAGGGAACAGGTTATTAAAATATGGATAAATTTAGGAAATTTTCATTATATTCCCTATTCCAGCTCGTCAGGAAACAGCATTCCCCAATTCCAAGGAACTGTTCCTGAGAAGATGTAATGCTGCATTAGACTCGAGAGCTATAAATGTCTGAAGGCTGAAGTCTAAAGAGTAAAGACTCGAGAGCTATAAGTGTCTGAAGGCTGAAGTACATATCATGAAAGAGCCCAGGCCCAAGTGGCAAGGCCAATAGTAGATACAAAAATCAAGTCAACCTGGGCTACAGCAATCACTTGGGGGCTGCAGGCAGACTGGAATGTGGTGATCCCTACAAAGTCCCCAGGTTGGCCACCAAGTTGGAAAGCATTCCCTATTTCAGCCTGTCAGGAAACAGCATACCCCTATTCCAAGGCACTGTTCCCACCATTCCATGTTGCTACAGAATAGATAAGAGGATGTACAAATAGATATGACAATATAACTCGAGAAGATGTAAGGCTGATATAGTAGCAGCATCCCTGCAAGGCTGCACTCACACATGGACAAAGGCACGTATCTTCGGAGTGTTGCCCGGACCTTTATACAGGACCTGGGCACATGACAGTTGGTCTGACTATTCAACTTTGTCTGGCCAATGCTTTAGATAGACACACTCATTCTCCTGTATTCTCCTGTCTCCAAATGTTTCTGCTGTCTACAAGCCACTGTACCCCTACTTTGCTCACTCATGAGTCATGTATGTGACTTAAACATAGCTCACCTGTATCAACCACATTCACTACTGCAGCTCCTTCACAATGATGTTGATCACAGCATCATTGATGGTGGCATGGTTTTGGCTCATAAGAGTCGAGACAAACTAATTTTGAAAGTACAGAGGCAGAACTTCATGTATGCAATGGAAAGGGAGTTTTTTTTTTTCGGGGGGGCGGGCACTTTGTGTGCTTGGGGGTTGGGTGTGTGTCTCAAGAAGTTTCAAACTGCAGGTTTGAATTACGATGATGGTTGAGTAACCAACTGATTCTTGTGATATGGGCACACCCAGGTTCCAGGGGGACCCACTTTTCTGATTGCTGCTACTAAATTGAGAAATCCTTGAACCTTGAACCTTTATCTTTTGTATAATAAAATTTACCTTTAAGGCCGTAAATGGACAACAGAACACAAACTCAAAGGTCCTCTCTAGTCTACAAACCCTCACCCTACAACATCTCAAAGCATAACCACATCAAGTACTAAAACCTAAACAAAAATACTCCTGAAGCGAGTTAAGAAAGATACCGATAGAAACAGGTTCATGCCAGTCAAGAGAGACTGTGGTGTATTCGCAACACAGTCAACTGATGGTTTTCCCTCATACACAATGACCCTGTCAGCCAGGTATGTTGCCATAATGAAGTCATGCTCAACAACAAATGCAGTCTTTTTAGCATGCAAGATAAAGCGTTTGATCACTTTTGCTGCCACAATACGCTGCTCTGAATCAAGGTAAGCACTCGGCTCATCGATAAGATATATGTCTGCAGGCTGTTAAAGAATCATGAAAATCAAATTAGAATATCTTGGTTGGATGGAGAAGAAGGAACTTCACAATTTAAAAGGTTTTTACCTTTCCGAGGCACAAACATAAAGCAACCCTCTGCAATTCTCCGCCGGACAGAGTCACAACCTCCTGATCCATAAGTGCATCAATTTGCAAGGGTTTCATTACATCGGTATTGAACTGTGGGTGCATGTATGAATCCCGTATCTTTTGGTGCAAAAGATGCCTGACTGTGTTCTGAAATTTAGGGCTAATCTTCTGTGGCTTGTATGACACATTGAACTCTGGAATTTCTACCTCACTGTCATCTACTGTATCTGGTTTTAGCAGTCCAGCCTGCAGAAATAATACAAGGTTGAAGACAAATCAAGAAAGACCATAAAATAGGGGATAAAAACACTATTTCCAAAGACCAGAAAAGTATCAATTAGCTTATGATCCAACAATGCCACACCAGCATGCGGATAAAAGTTGTCTTTCCAGTTCCGTTCTCCCCTAACATGACAATTATTTGTGAATCTGTAAATTCACCCTCTTTCACTGTCAGCTTGAAATTTCCTTGTGTCTTGGACATGGTTGGATACTTGTATCGAGCATAAGTCCTGACTTCCTCTGCGCTCTCTTGAGGTGTCTCGGCCACCTATGAACATAAAAGACATGGATGCACAAATTAAAGAACCCCAGTACAGAGTAGAACTGCGTCACAACTTCGAAACTGTGAATAGTTTAACGTCCTAAAGAAGGCATCACCAACCAATACTATAAAAATGTTCTTCATACCTTGAAAGTAAGGGACTCATCCCGAAAACGAAGATTCTCCGTAGGTACAAACCCAGCTAGAAAGATATTTATACCTTCTCTCACTGAGAAGGGAAGTGTCACTACTCCATACGCACCAGGTTTTCCATACAAGCAGCAGATGAAATCCGACAGGTAATCCAAGACACTCAAATCATGTTCCACAACAATAACATAGCTGCACAAGCATTCACAATACAACATTCAGCTACATTTGCTAAGCCAGAGAACATGCCAAATGCCCATAAACTGGATATACACCACTGACCACAAAAACACAAAACATGAAAAAGGGCTCAAGAAACCTCATACACAAGCATTGTGAATGAACCAAAGGGCTTCTAAGCTTGGAAATTTCTAACTAAACTATCACAATCATTGGCTCCAGCAACTGGACTCTGAGCAATAAACCTACCTATGCAAAAAAGAATAAGCAGTGACCTGAATCCTTGGCAGCTACAACCATGCTGCTATAATATCAGCATGAAGTACATGTAGTAAAGGCAAATGAGAAAGGTCTGATTGCAACTGGTGAATGTCCTAACAGAGATAAATTGGGAAAAGGAACACATCAAGAAATAAAAAATTTCAGTGCGTATGGTTGGCATTCTTTTCTATGCCATATTAACCCAACACGAACAGAAACTACATAGCATGAAAGGGGCAGATAGGAGGATGTCATGTAGAGCCAACTTCTCACTGAATGGATGAAGCAAACTGTACCCATTTATTTGAGTCAAAGCAGATTATCCCAGATTATAGCATCAGACAAGACTATAACATTACCTCCACAATGCATGTACCTTACCTGTTCGGCCGAAGTAAAGATCTTATAACTTGAGCAGCTTTCAGCCGTTGCTTTACATCAAGATAACTAGACGGTTCATCAAACATGTAAATTTCAGCATGTTGAATAGCAACAACAGCTATAGCAAAGCGTTGGAGCTCTCCGCCTGACAAATCACCCACATCCCGATCTAATACTTGCTTCAAGTCAAGATCATGAGAAAGATCTGCCTGCATATCTCTTTCATCCTTTTGAGAAAGAACTTCTCCAACATTCCCTTTCACTGCCTTTGGAATATGGTCCACATATTGAGGCTTGATGATGGCCTGTACCACATTAAACCAAGTGTGAACATAAAAGGAAAGACGAGGACCATAACAGCAAAATAATATGCCCACATGTACTCAGTATACCTTAAGATTGTCTTCTAGAATCCGAGTGAAGTAATTCTGAAGTTCTGAGCCCCTGAAATATGTCAATATTTCTTGCCAATCTGGCGGATTCTGCAAAGCCAAACATTCTACAGTTGATCCAGACTTAATGGGGCTGGTTACTACGTCAAGAGTATTGACATACTTTCTATGTGCTCATTCACTAGTGCTTACCTCGAATCGCCCAAGATTTGGTTTTAATTTCCCTGCTAAAACCTTCAAAGCAGTGGACTTTCCAATGCCATTTGTTCCAACTAATCCTAAGACTTGACCAGGCCTTGGAACAGGTAGCCTATAAAACAGGGAAGAGAACATGTTGGTTTTTCAGTATTGTGTTCACAATTCAAAGGTAGCCTGCTTTGGAACTTAAGTATATGGACAAAAACCATAGAGCTTGCTGTATCCCACAAAACCTTTCACAGCATACAATCAAGATTTATCTCATCATAACCAAATCGTCTCACCAGAATAATTAAGAAGGGAACATTATGCAGACAGGTAGTATTATTTATTCAAATTCACTCCCTGTTCCCACCCACGATTTCAAGTATACATAAGAATACTTGAATAATAGCTCAAGAAGCCAGAAAAGTGATTTGCAAGATGACAGAAGATGCTTTAAACTTGTGCTTTATGGCCCCACCTTCCATCAACCTGCTTTAACTCAACATTTAACTGAAGATCAACAGGGTGACACATATTTTTACTATAGGGTCTATAAGCATCCAACATTCTAGCACTGTCAGAACTATACCATCAGCATTAACTCTTTGTCAAGACTCGCGATCCTAATAAAGTAGCAATCTTGATGAAAAACCCCATTTTCCTTTTTTTTTTTGTGGGGGGGCGGGTGAGAGGGGGTTTTTTTTTTTTTTTTTTTTTTGGGGCGGGGGGGGGGGGGGGGGGGGGGGGGGGGGGACTGGTTCGGTGGGTGGGGGTGTGGACCTATTGGCTATAAAGATGTGAGCTACAATCAACAAGTGACAGGGTACAGTGAGATCCCTCCACAATAACCCTCTAATCGATCTTGCACTTATGGCATTATCTTTTTGTTGTTTAATAATTTAATTATGGTTAAATATTCCCTGGATCAGTTGTACTCATTGGATTAGTCTCATGGGTCATTCAGCCTCTCATCAACGTGCCTCCTGCTCTACCCAAATATTATGGAATCCTCTAGCATGGAGTCATACTCCATGCAGGAGAAGTCGACACCTGCACAGCCCCCAATGGTTGACATATCATAGTGCACAAATGAGAAGTTGGATGTAGAGAAGGTGGGTCTTACCAGAATATCACAGGATATGGCAGATATCACAGCATAGCTCTCTACCCTAATGGCTTTTATCTCCAGATTGATACCATGGTTCCCTATCCCTAGTGGCTTTATCTCAAGATTCATGGTATCATACCAGCCCAAAAAACTACTGGCCCTCTCCCTGATGTGCGTGTACATCACACACAGCACTGCAGCACCATGAGGATCCACTTCTCACCAGTCACCAGTTATATATACATGACCGCACATATAGGAAGAGCTTACACACGGACCCAAGGCTAGCTTCAGTCCTCAGGCAGATTTTGTACACATCATCCATGACAGCCTTTCCTCACTCTAGGAAGATGAAGACCACATTGTGGGACTATCACAGAATAGCAGGTAAGACAAGAAGAGCCATACGGCACAAGTATGACCCTGCAAAGGTGACTATGGGGCAGCTCACACACCATGAAAGCACATCTTTCAACACCTCGTCAAACACAAACAGGCCCACAATGATTTGAAGAATGAAAAGAGGTTTTACAAGCTTTTTCTGGACCAAAATTGCAAGGAGATTTGGAGGAGTTCTTAAGTGCACCAGCATGTAGCCTAACGACATTTTGGCATAATGCACATGACCATGCATACACCCACTCCCAAGTTCCTTTAACATGTAACCCCCCCACCCCAGCCTCCCCAAAAAACGACTGTGATGATGACAACATTCCAGATAGTTCCCCGACAACTATTGCACCTTCTTGCATTAGTAAACCATAATAAGAAAACACAAAGACATCTGATAGGGAATTGACTTCGCCCTTCCCAACTACCATCTATGAGCCCAAGCCAAAAAGAACAATGGCATGTTCAAGATGTGCATACATAGGACAAGATTACAATGAAACTTTGACTCACTTCTTCCGACGTCTTATGGTATTCATGAATGTGGGTAAGGCACCACAATCATTAGTTGCACTAACTTCCTCAGAGCAACTATCACCAAAAAAGAGTGGTCCATAGGCTAAAATAAGAAGGCTCCCCACTCGTCTCTAGTCGTCAAAGGTGATTAATTTTAATTGTCCATGCATGCCCATCTAAACCTTTCCTCTTGTGGCATCATTATTTCCTCATAACGATAGAAGCAGCTCATGCAATGTAATTTTATTTGTTGGCATCAATTTTCAATAACAAAAGTGCACTGATGGATTGAATAAGTATTATTCAATTAATCATCACAAATGATCTTTTATCGAAAAGCAAGCCCAATAGTAAGATTTCAACCCTTTAAATTTTTAAAATTTCACCTATGCAGCTTGAACGTATTCGCTCCATATCGATGTGTAGTATCCTTATCCAAATCCTTTGGTAGGTTGATGATTTGGATTGCTTCAAAAGGACATTTCTAAACACCAACAAGAAAGTTACATTTCAAAGGTATTTAATGAATAAACTTGGTACAACCAAAGCCAATCACAGTCCTCTAGTACCTTTACACAAATACCACAACCAATACAAAGTTCCTCAGAGATAAATGCAATCCTTGAAGCGGGAGAAACCTCTATACACAACTTCCCTGCAACATATCCATGGATACAAGAAAGTGAGCTTGTCAACTAGACCTCAATTATCAATGCAATAATATATCTCTAGAAGAATAATTGCTTGCCCTTTGACAAATGACTTGTCGTGCAAGATATGTGACTAATCGTTATGCATATACAACTTAGCACTTTTCCAATAAAAACTTTGACCTAACTAGAAACAAAGTTGAATCATGCCCAACAAATATTATAATGAGCTCCATCATCATAAACTAAAATAGAAACTAAGACAAGAAGCTTCAATAAAATGTGCCCTCGCTAGCTAACACTAATAGAATGTGCCTTCATCTTTGTCTAAAATATGGTACACATGTCACAACATAACCTTGTCTAACATACACTTAATACAATTCTTGAACATCTCCCAAGAACAAATCAAGTCAATCTAACTTGAACTACACAAGAATACCTATCTCCCAACTACGATAATGGAATCTTTTCTTGATCCCATGAAGTTTTATGTCAAGCCTCAGTTTGGAGACTTGCAGCTCTAAAACACGCCATGTGAAAAAGAGGAGAAAGTGTGGCATAAAAGAACACCTTCTTGTACAAGACAAAACACACACAAGCCCTAAACCTAGGAATCATTTGCTACTTCCTTGTCTCGGTCTCTTTTCCTTTAGATATTATGGCAATGCTCCTATGCTCTAGCCTCTAGATCTCACACTTATTCCACATCTTGGACACTAGTTGGTTCATCCTAACAGGGTATAAGCAAAAAATACTACATAAAAGAGACAAAAAAGGTTAATCGTAGGCTACAAGATCCCATAGCAAGCTGAACTCGTGACACTTAAAAGTCTCATAAGATGAGAGTGAAGTCAAAGTAAATGCTACTCACGGATAATTGTCTGCCACATCCTTATGTTGCATTGCATGGCCTTGGGCACCTTCCCTGGACTACCATATGTTTTTTAATAACTCTTTGTAACAGCAAGATCATTGTCATGTTACATCACTAGGCCTTGGTCTTTTCCATATTCTTGCAGACTAGCATACCTATTCTCCATACTCTTTGCTAAAACCTTTCACCAAGCCTATATTCTATACAAACACAACCCCAATGTTGAGTAGCCCACTTGTAAGACATCCTGAAGCAATGTTGCTAGCTTTCATGAAATTGAGACCCGAAACAAGGGAAAAACCATCATAATAATGGCCCAGGCTGCAACCTATTCGAAAGCTGTAAAACTCTCTTTGGCTGATGTGTGTGTAATCTCACAAATGAGTAATTTTTACTCAAATCCCAGAATGCATCCAGCTCCATTTGCATATTTAAAATAGATCAACTGTCTCAACTGGCTGGGCCCAAACCCCGATTTCTGCCAACATATGTCCCAGAGGGCACATGAACAAGATGATAGCCGCTGCTTATTGACAGCACACAGGTGACCAAGACTACACCTACAGCAGTGTAAGTGAAGTCATAAGCTCAATCTCTTCCTAAAATTAACTGGTCGGACGAAAGATCCATCCACCCCCTGTGATTGATCTCTCGGATGGGCACTTGAAGACGCTCCCCAAAAAAAAATTTGTATTCAACACCATTGACAATACAATTAGCCCAAATTGTAATCATAAATGACGATGGAGACATGCCAGGTAAAGTGAAACCCTAAGACAGAAAGGAAACTGCCAATCAAGAGCTCCAGTTGATTGATCTCTCTGCTGTGTACTTGGAAACGCTCCCCCAAAAATAAGGTATACTCATTACCATTGACAATACAATTACATCAAATTGTATATGACGGTGAAGACATGCCAGGTGAACTGAAACCCTAGGACAGTGCGCAAATGGAAAGGAGAGAAATGGAACCTGTCTTAACGACAGGGCAGCTTTTTTTGCACTCCTGGCGACATTTCTTTGGCTTGCACCGATCGGAGCTGACGATGGCAATACGAGTGAGGCGATCGGCCATTTCCCTGCTGGCAGGATAGGTCGGCCTGCTCCGCTTCCTTCTCCTCTTCTTCTTCTTCCTTTGCCCCTGCTACTGCCTATTCTTTGTTCTTCCTGAGCTCTTCTTATTGCGGGCCTCTGCCTCTGCTGAGCCTTGCGCTGCAAGGCCGAAAGAGAGAGAGAGAGAGAAAATATCGAACGCAGAACAACCTCTGTTTTATACCAGCGCACGTGTCGCGCACGCTCTCACGTGTTAAAAAGAGTGTTGCATTCTAGGGCTAGCACCCTTGTGTGACACTACACTTAGGGTAATGGAATGAGAAGAATAACATCAAAACACGTTACCTTTGATCTTTACATGGTCAGCCCACGAGGAAACTTTGAAAACCTTACAATCCATCATGCCACATGTCATGCTGAAAATCATTTTTTAAAAGCTCTAAATCATGAAAGACAATGTAATATAAGGTTTGTGTCATAAAAAAGCATTAGGTAGTTTGAACATGCACAACATATCATCATCATCATCATATTGCTTATACAAATTCTCCCCGTGCTTGAATCAAGCCACTACTTGTGTCACCTTCATCCTCATCATCATCATATTGCATATACAAATTCTCCTCTTGCTTGAATCAAGCCACTACTTGTGTCACCTTCATCCTCGAGGCAACCAAGAGGGGATGTTTTGCAACATAGAATGGCATGGGGACCATGTGGAGTGGGAGAAGAGCCATATGAATTTATGCAATCCATGTAGAAGGCATGATTGGAATCTTAGAGGAGGCAAACATTGTCAACAATCTAGAATTTGCTAGATGATGGCATAGTTAGCACCTTTCATCATGGAACGATACACAATAAGGCCCTTCTTCATGGTGGAGTAATGCATGTAAAAATGTTATTAGAGCTAGCTCTGCAAAGTTGCATGGGAGACAATGGATCCATTGAGCGCTTAGTAGGGCTCCGTCATTGGAAAGGGGTCACCTAGTTAATAGGTAACCTTTGACCAAAAGTCAAAAGTCCACCAAAAGGGGATAGGGCATGTGACCCTAAGGCTTGAGCTTGAGTCCTCCACATGGCAATCTAAGATGCAACCAATATGCCAATGCATGCATAGCTAATAATATAGGACCTAACAAGATCAAGAATAGTTCTATTGGTTACCTCCGTAGAAGTACCTATATTTGTAAAGAGAGCTACCAAAAAATATTGATAAAAATGGCAATCTCAATAAATAATGATAACCTTAGGAAAGCCTGATGAGGAAAGATGGTTTGAGTAAATAACTTACTAGCTTGAGGTGCAAACATGGTTTTCTTACAAGGTATGAAATATGTTTGTTTGCTAAACGTATCCACAATAGTCCAAATCATATCATTATGGAAAGATGTAGCGAGCTAACCAGTTATAGAATCCATAGAGATATGTTTCCATGGTGCGTTAGATATAGGTAAAGGCATAAGTAAACCCAGAGTTCTTCCATGATGGTATTTGATGCACAAGCAAACAATGCAATCAGATACATACTTAGCAATATCGCACTTTAAATTTGGACAATAAAAATACTATTTGCATGTAGCTAATGTAGATTGGATTCCTCAATGTCCCATGTAGCATGGTACATGCATTTATTCAAAAGCTATGGCCTTATATGGTGCAATCACATACAACTTACTTTGATAATACAAAAATACATGCATGTATGTATAGTCATTGAAAATAGGAGTATTTGCATTTTGAGTTTGTTGCTATGCATTGCCAAAGTTATTATCTGATGAATAAATCAAAATCATTAAGTCAAAAGTTTGAATTCTACAACAAGAATGTGATTTAAATAGACATTTTTAATCTTATCAAAAGCAAGTGTGTGCTATGATGGAGCAAGATAATGGGGTCAATGACTAAGTGGATCAACAACATCAACATGGCCAAGTTGATATTGGATCATAGGGTGAAAGTTTTGTATAAATGAAGCCAATTTAATATGCATATGAGATATGAGGGATTGAGAAAGTAAGTGTTGAACAGCTTGTTGATCTATTTTAACAAGTACCTAAGATTCCATCGAATAGTGCTTCTAGATATCTAGCGTGTGCACTATAGAAAATAGTTTTTATCATAGGTATTGTAAATTTGTTATGAAGGCTTTAGCTTACAATTCTTATATGCAATAAGGTGGCCATTTTGCATGATTAGGGCACTTATGCTACATCGATTAGCATATATTACCACTAAAAAGAGAGTCTAACTAAATTTGGGTGACTAAAGTACAAGAGTATGGGTCAAGAAGTACCTTAGTGTGTCAATAGATTTTTACTAGCTAGGTTCCCAATGAAAGGCAATGTTTATATGCAACATAAGAGTTTATGTACAACTATTAACTATTAATGAGAAATTAGGCACAAATTTCTATAAAAGCTAGCCAGACCCATAAAAGAATGAACTTCATGAATAGTCTTAGGCATTGGCCACTCATTAATAGTATTTAGTGCTTACTTTCTTTGAATCAACTTGTATACATTTGAAAGAGATGATGTGACCTAGATATCAAATTGGGTTTGAAAGAAATTGTTTTCAGGAGGCATTAGCATAGAGGTGGTTACGATGCAACAAATCAAAAACAATTTTCAAATATTCTTTATGTTCATTTTTTGTTTTACTAAACACCAAGATATCATCCAAAAACACAATACTAAAATATTGATGATAATCAATTAAAAATTTTTACATTAATAAAACAAAAGTTGGAGGGGCATTAGTTAAATCAAAAGGCATTACAATGAACTCGTAATAACCTAATTGCATACAAATATATGTTAAATGAGTTGAGTCAATTCTAATTGATGATATTCAGATTTTTAACTTACTTTTGGCTTAAAAATTTTACTCCTTTTGATTTGTCTAGTAAATTGTCAATATAGAAATGGGATATCTTTTTTTTTTACCATGATTTTATTGAGGGCGCAATACTTGATACACATTCTATATGTTTTATTTTTCTTCTCTCTACCAAAAGTGCGGGTGATCCAAAGGGCAAGAGCTTGGTATAATCAGGCCTTTGTCTAATAGTTCAATAACTTGTTGCACTAGATTTCCTTTTGGTGCACTGAGCTATGTCTATAAGCTGCCTTGTGTGGAGGAGAAATTCTAGGAAACAAGTAAAGGTTTTAGTTTCCACAACCTCAAAGACATAAACTATACATGCTTTATTATGTTTCCTAAGTGCACATTTAGCTTGTGTATGAATAATTAAATAAAACATTTCAAGTTGTGAATTACTTTGCAAAGTTATAGTTTTCCCTTGAAATTCAAAATAAATTTTATGTGTGAAATAATCAATATCAAGGTTATGTTGGTGACGGAAGGGCATGCCTAAAATAAGATTAAAAGAGTGTAAAGGAGTGACCAAGTAATCATACTTTTCTTTATAAAATCCCTACCTAGAAGACTATAAAGCATTGTACTTGCCTATCATTTGAATGCAATGCCATAGTACTTTTGTCCTTTCAGTCAAGTGTCATTGTCCACTTACACAAGATTGTGTTTATGAGTCCAAGCTTCAATATTGGAACCTAATTCACTTGTGTGACAATCAGTTGTCATATCTATGTCTCATGAGTCTTGTCTTTATCTTCCATCCTCCATAGCCATGCTCTAGATTCATGCTTTTCAATAGACAACACATTCATGACCATCCAAATATCAATTAGACCATAACACCTTGACATCACGAGAACATGACAACAAAGACTCACAGAAAGATGGTATCACCCACAATCCCCTAGAGCGCATTCATGAATTAGGTGATAATTGTGCAGGTGGGTAGATTAAAGTTAAATGTCGAGTTAATTTGAATCAATTATTATCAAGGAGTGAAATTTTTTATTAGGTGATAAACCTTAGAAAAGAAAATGTCAGTTCCTTGATTATCCATTAAAAATGATTAAGAATAGCATGGTGCATTAAACATACCATGAACTTCGAACCCGACTGGTCTCTACATGCAAATTTTATTTTTGCAACTTATGGTGTGTGGAGCACTTTTTTACCAATGTTTGCATAATTTAATGGATGGTTGATTTTATTAAAAATTAAAGAGACGTGTTTAGTGCATGAAGTGAATCAATTGTCCAATCGAGAATGTAATTGGGAACTTCTTCTATGTGGTAAAGTTCTATTGTAGTGGTTTTCTTTGGAGGCATCTTGACATGTTAGTGTTAAAATGTCAGATCTAGAACATGGCAAGAGCTATGGAGGTTGGAAAATGAAGACTAAATTCATGTTGACATAGACAATGAGTAGATAATTATTACACAAGTGAATTAGGTTCCAAGATGGAAGCTTGGACTCATAAAGACAATCTTGTGTATTGGACTGACAATGACACTAAAATTGAAAGAGGAAAGCATCATGATATTGCATTCATCATTATGAATGTGATATTCAAATATAATGCTTTATAGAAGTTGGGTTGTTCCACTCTCCTCACTATGCATATGGGATTCATGACACCTCTTCTTGGAGCATATATCATTTGTCTATTTCTCTACACCCCCCTCAAATGATGAGTCTCTACACTTGCTGGCTTTTGTCCGCCCTACATGGTGCGCAGATCGGTCGCAGAATGCTCACGTGGTAAATCCCGGAAGGTCCCCAAGAACAATGAACTCTACCTTTTTTGCACAAAAAACAATGTAAAAGCATGCACGACAAGAAGCAAGAGACAAATTGGGTTCAATCTCCCCCATGCCTTGTGTGAGCGCTTCACAAAGCATGTATTTTATGTATATTTCAATCTTCATGCTCAATAATAGCCCAATTTACAAAAATATGACAAGCTTTTAGCTTTTGAGTTTGCTTTCTACAAAAATAGGAAAATAAAGCTAATGGACGATGCCCATAGAGTCTGGCACGCCCAATCTCAATGTCCAAATAGAAATAACATATCCGTGCGCATAGGCACATACAAAATAATAATAAATAATCGATGTCTCAATAGACATAACCAAAATATAGGCATGGCGCCTATCAAAATATAATCCAAAGGTCGAATACTCGCTAGACTCCAATGCTTTCCTCCGCCACTGCTGCTATCTCTACACATCAACTGAAGCATTCACAATCGTTAGTAAAATAATACAATTAAACCGACAAAAGTGAATACCTAGCAGTCTTCAGCTACATAAATAAATCAACTGGTTAGAAATAAATCCTAACCTTAATTTATTACGAGTGCGCACTCTAAACTCATAAACGTTTATTAATTTAATATGCATTTTGCGGAATCACCCGCTATGGAATCACCCATGTACACACTAAATTAATGAAACGCCCGAAAAGGACAGGCGTCCCCATCAACTTCTCGCACAAAGAATCCTCTTTGTGTATGAGCCCCGGTCATCTAAGTTTACGGAATCCACCGTAAAACCTCACGGAATCCACCGTGGCACGGAATCCACCGTGGAATATGCCTCCTGGTATCACTACATGGTGGCATGGCCCGGGAGACTAGCTCATAGGCAACCTAGTCAAGTTAAAGCTTAAAACTTTACATCTTTGGCAAGGGTTTTTACACAGCAAATCTACTAAGGGAAAAATAGAGATCCACTGTGGGAAAAACATGTGAAAGATATAATGAAAATTCTTCAGAACAATCTGTCAGAGTTATTGATGGTAACGGAAGCATCTTCTTCTTCTTCTTCTTCATTCATGAACTAGTTCTAGTGGTGATCATTTTCCATTCGTGGTGCTCTGCTTTTTAGGCCAAATCCAATGCCACCTGTGACTTTTGGCTCACTCGGCTCTCCCCTTCAACAAATAGGCGCATGTGGCCAAATCTACTTATTTACCAATGGAATGAAGAAGCTGACTTGGCATTTCGATGCCTTCGGTTATTACTATCTAAGGCTCCTATTGTGATTCTGCTAGATTGGGTGAAGTCTTTCCGTGTATTTGTAAATGCATTCGATATTGGTATTGGAAGTGTGATTATGCAGCAAGATACCAATGGATGGTTCAGACTAGTGTTCTATGCTTGCACAAGATTATCTAATGCTGGGAAATTTATTCAATAACTAAAAAAGAGTGTCTTGGCATGATCTACTCCATCAATAAATTCTAGCATTATTTACTAATATATACTCATATATGCCTTTTGTTTTTCATGTAGATCATTCAGCACTAGTCTACTTTTTTAAGTAGCAGAATACCACTGAGTGACTCACCCATTGGATTCTCATGCTGTAGGAAATTGAATACACAGTCATCCATTGTCTCGGAACCTAGCATGCCATTGTGGATTTCCTATCTTGTCTTGATTCTAGAGAACCACCAACTAGGGTAGAAGATGACTTCCGAATGCCCAATTGTTTGTTGCCATGGAAGTGCACTAGACCCAAAGCTAGTAAACCCTCTGTGATTATGGTATGAAGAATTGATGACTTTCTTGGAAATTGACACCCCTTTGTCTCATATCTAGAAGGACCAATGAAAATAATTGGCTCTCTGAAGCCGACATTTTGAAATTGTCATGGGATAATTGTACTATCACATGCTCTCTAGAGTGTTGCAAAGAGTGGTCCTCCTATGGAGCAACCTGCTATCCTAGAGAAAGCCCATCAAGGAATTGTTGGTGGCCATTTCACTATTGAAGTTACAACTTGTAGAATCTAGCAAGCTAGATTATGGTGGCTGATCATGCATGGTGATGTCCGCAAGTGGGTCCAACATTGTGATTCCTGCCAAAGGATGGGCCAGCCTGGAGCTAGAGATCACTTGTTGCTCTAGCCAATCCTACATCCAGAACCCTTTGAGAAGTGTAGACTAGACTTCATTGGTCCCATCTCTCCCGTTGTGGCATACACACGAAACAAGTATATCATGACAGTAATGGATTACTACACCAAATGGGTAGAATCATGAGCCCTACCGAACAACATTGCTAAGTCAATTGCCAAATGTCTATTCAATGATATATTCACCATATATGGCACTCCAATTGAACTGGTTAGTGATAGAGGTACACATTTTGTAAATAAGGTCATCAAAGAGCTCACATCATTCTTTTTTATTGTACATAAAAAATATTCTCCTTATTACCCACAAGTTAATGGCTTAGCTAAGTCCACCAACAAGGTCTTGTGTAAAATCTGAACCAAGTTAGTAGGTCAAAATAGAAAAGATTGGGATACTAAGCTTCCCCAACACTATGGACTTTCCAAACTTCCTTCAAGGTCACCACTAGCATGACTCTATACAAACTAGCATTTCGCTTGGAAGCCATTACCCCCCTGAAATTTGTAGCCCAAAGTTTCCGACTCATGGTGAAAGATCGGCTCATTTTGGAAGAATCACTTCCATTCCGAGTGGAAACCATCACCCAACTAGAAGAAGATTGGATCCACAACACGTATATTTTGTCTTTGGTCGAGAGCCTTGTAGAAACACCAAGTCGGTCGGCTATTTGAGAAACCATTGTTCTAGAAGGGCCAACTCATTTTTATCTTTAAGACCCGGATGGAAAAACCTCCTAATAAGCTCAATATTTAGTGGAGTTATCCTTTTTGGGTTTTTCATGATTTTGATACTAATTCATTCTATCTGAAAGATCTACAAGGCAAGCTCTGCAGAGTGGCAAAAACCAAGTCCTCAAAAAGGACAATCAATCAATGTTAACCCGAGTTCAAGACATAGAAAAAAAAGTCCAAAGAAGTCCAAGGAAACTCCAAATGTGAGCACAAAGGAAGAAGCAAGAAGGGAAACGGCCAAAAGTGCAAGGGCGGCCTCAAAAGCTAAGTCAAAGGCAAAAGCCCATTTTTAAATGCAAGGCGGCCCTAAAACTCTTGCAAAAGAACGCCAAGCTCCCTCTTGTGCAAATTTTAAAGGGTAGACAGGCGTAGGTAAAGAGAAAGGGCAACTAGAAGGGAATGGAAAATAGGACCTTGCCACAATGGCTAGTCATCTAAAAAAGGATGGGTGTCCAAAGGGATGAGGGTTTTGTATATAAACTCAAAAAGTGAATGAGAAGCCCATTCTTTGGTGTGTGACTAAAGCGGATTCTTCTTCTTCCCTTCTTCTCTCCTTCTTGCTTGCTTGTGTGTGCTTGAGAGAGGGAGTGTGAGTGTGAGGGAGTGAGTGTGTGAGGGTGAGGGATCTAGGAGAAGAAGCTCTCCATCATCTCCTCTCTTCTTCTTCTCTTCTTCTTCTTCTCTTCTCTTCTCTTCTCTTCTCTTCTCTTCTCTTCTCTTCTCTTCTCTTCTCTTGTTTCACGTGTGGCTATGGAGCATGAGCTTGGAGGTGGAGGCTTGAGGATACTTGAGCTCGCATCACAAATTGTGGAGTTACCAGCTTGCTTGAAGAAGAAGGCTACTCATTTGGGCATCAAGGTAAGCTCACTACACCCCGGTAAGATCAAAGGTGCGTCAGCTAGGTGAGAGATAGCCATTTGTACACGCTTGAAACACTTGAAACAATAAGCGGTCCGTGAGACTTAGTAGTTGAGTGTGAGCTCCCTCTACATTTTAGTTCCATTGTCGAGACCAATGGATTTAAGCTTGAGCCCTTGCATGCCTCAAATCCAGTAAGGAAGTAAGCGTTTCATCCCCAAACAACTGAAGCTTGAGATAGGTAGGAGATTTTGGGGTTTTAATCTTCGCAACAAGTAAGTATTTTAGTTTTTTGATGATTAGGCAAGTAGAAGGAATCATTTCAGTAATTGGGTTTTGATTTTTGTTGCATTAGAGTAGGATAGGATCATGATTAGGCAAGTAGAAGGAATCATTTCAGTAATTGGGTTTTGATTTTTGTTGCATTAGAGTAGGATAGGATCAAGAAATCGAAGCGAAAAGCTTCAGGGTTGTTCGTGTAAAACAGGCCCAAACAAGGCACAAAACAAGGAAAAATGGGAAAAAAGAGTGCTTAGATGTGTTAATGTTGCAAGAGGAGTGATTGGGGAGGTTAATTGGGCAAGGGTTAAAACCCAAGAGGTCAAGGGAGAGCTCATTTGCAACAATAGCATTGAGAGAGAGAGAGAGAGAGAGAGAGAGAGAGAGAGAGAGAGAGAGAGAGAGAGAGAGAGAGAGAGAGACCAAACCTTTGCAACAGATTGATCGATTTGTCCCGGAGGTTTTCGAACACATAAGGTATATGCAAACCTTGATCTTTGTCCATTGATCTTTTTTAGAAGTGCCTGTGACCTACGATGCTAGGAGTCGATTGATTCAAGCCAAAATCGTCACCCCTACCAACACGCGCCATCGCACTCGACCTATTCGAGTCCTAGGCTTGGATGGCCACTATGGGGGCCGAGCCCCAGAACCAGCCCTCGGCCCACTTACATTTGGCCCACTCGGCCCACAACCACTTGAAATTCGGCCCATGCAATTTGGCCCCACCTCACTCGGCCCTCGGACATTCGACCTGACCGATTCGGATGATCGGGCACTCGACCCACCTTGCCACGGGGCATTCGGATGGCCTTACGTTCAGCCCTCAGATTTAGCCCTGATATCATTCCGCCTTAGGCCACTCTGACGGCGGGCCGAATCTGACACTCACCTTGCAATTTGGATCAACTGGGCCAAATCTAGAATCTATCAGATTTGACATTTGTAGACCTTGACTAACGTGGACCATAGCCGCACGAACCCTCAAGAGCTATACATACAAACAGAACACCTTTCTGGTGCAAGAAATGAGAGAATTAGCGAATCACAAACCTAGAAGCAACATCAGCCAACCTACTAGCTATCCACCTTGCTAAGAGTGCCAAACTGAACCATAGACCCTAAGTTGGATCTTGACTGAGCAGAAAGATGCAATGCCATAGACCCTAGAGACCAGCGAGAGCAACCAATGACTAAGCCTAAAGCCCTATCCAGCCAAGACGTAGACGGGAGTGCGAGATCTACAACGATTGTTTTGCATTGCACCCCACACTGTTTTTGACACTTAAAGTGCACTTGAAGAAAAGCTGAAAGCTTGATTTCGTACAGTGCACGGAAAAGAGCACCACACACACTGATTGAACTTAAGTTGAAGATTGTTTGCAAGTAAGAAAAAACTCACTTAGACTCAATAAAATGAACAAATCCACCAATAGGAGAAGACCCTAAAACTTGGACGGGTAATCGAGAACCCCAAGTGGTAGGACCAAGAGGAAGACATGACACAGGAGCTAGATGAATTGAAGGTCCGACATCATTGCAGGCGTGAATCTACCCGATTTAATCAACCTCATCGACACCCTAGTGGAACAAGAGACCGTAGATATGGCAAAGACCAGCAAAACCAAAGATGCAATGGAGAGCTCAATCTGGGGGATTTCCCAGATGAAATCCAACATATGGTAAACAAATATGATTTGCAAACTCGGATGGACCACCATGGTAGGCCATCCGAGGATATCTTAGCAGACCTCGGAGAGGAGAGGAAACTAGCATGGAAAGCTTTGCGAGGCATGGTGGCATACAATCAGGAACATCAAGCTAGAAGCTTATGACTGAATGTAGAAATGCGAGAGATCCTGTGAGTGTTAGCCAAAGTAAACAAAAATCGAACCAGACCTAATGCAAAGAGAGAGAGAGCACTAGAAGGAGACCTTACATTGAGCAAGCTTCTCATGAAGCGACTATTAGATAATGCATCCGCAGAGTAGAGAGTATCAGTACTTGCGACCTCATTGCTCACAGGGCTAGGAGTCAACCAAGGCTCCAAGAGCCAATTGAAAATCCCAGCAATTGCGAAGCAACTTTACAAGTACCAGCCGAATGATGATCCCTACAACTTCGTAGGGCAATTCGAGTAGGTCTGTGAGACTGATGGCCTAATTGATCTCGCTCAGCAGTCACAAGCTTTCGATTTGTGCCTAGGTGATAAGGGTAGGACGTGGCACATGAGCTTAGACACCATAGAGCACAATAATTTCAATAACCTCAAGAATCTATTTATTAAGAGATTCTCAGAGGCTGGGTACTCAGACAATCTAATCATACGTCTCATGAACGTGAAGAAGAGAGATAAGGAAGATATCAGGGATTATGTGACCCATGTGAGGAGTCGCTTTAAGAGAAGCATGACAAACGAACGACCCACGAAAAGAGTAGTGTCCATGGTTTTTATCAATGGAATACATAGTGAAGAGCTCTACAAGGCCTTGGTAGACAACTCAAGCTTGCAGCGAGATGCGCTAACTAGGGTCTTTGAAGAGGCCATAAGAGTGGATGACCAGCTAAAGGAGAGGAGCTCTAAGAGCTCAAGCCATGATGAGACTAGCTCTAGAACCTCAGAAAGGGTAACCACATCCAGTGAACAGTTGGTTCCAAGTAGCCAGGATAAGGGAAAGAGTACTGACCAGAACCGTGAAGACAAAGAGGGAACTAGCGAGACTACAAGAGATGATGAGGAGACCTACGTGCCCACATGTCTAGTGTGTGGTAGGTTCGGTCACGATGCCATGCATTGCAGACTATTAAGACGACTCCCATACTCACAATCCTACAACTAGCCTTACCTAGGGAATAGGCCACCAATTTTCTTCAGGAGGGGAGCCCCATTGGCTCTCTCGGCACCTAATGACGCTAAACCAACCGCCATTCCTAGGATGGATATAAATCCCACAGGCATACCTCGGCCACCTGGACATTTTGTAACCCATCCACCAAGCGACACTCTAGTCCATTATGTGGAAGAGTTGAATGACAATAAGCCCTATGTGAACCCTTATGTCTTGTACGACGAAGAGAGCAATCCAATCCTCATGGATTATTGACCAGTATGGGTGATGGCGCTAGGTAGAGGTAGAGGCAGAGGCTTAGGAGTGCAGACCCAAGAGCCGAATGGACTTGTGGTCACCTACGACACATCTCCTCACGCTGCCCTGAAAGGGAACAAGCCAATCGAGACAAGGCTATGATCTTAGATGTGCTGAGTGTGGAATCACACATCTCTTTTCCGATTGCCCTAAACGAAAGCCATCCACTAGCTCGACAATCATGCCATCAGTCCCACTGGGGTTGTTCAGTGTTGAAACACTCGACGGTGAGGCCACACCCATCTTGTTGCATGTCATGACCCACACGTAGACAAAGCAAGCCGGCATCTCACTTTAGCAAGGCCTAGCAACTTAGATGTAGCTCAATTGGAAAGAAGAGCCGTAGGTGAAGAAAAAAGAAAACCAATGCAAAGGTCACACTTAAAACTGAGAGTGCCACAAGACTATTTGTTGGAAAGAAAGTCATAGATGTAGAGGCAGAGACATCTGCTCCAAAGACTGCTGGGAAGGGAAGTGCTAAGGTAGGAGAGTACCCCAGCCCGAAGCGCCAATTGGAAGCCATAGAAAAAGTGAAGGAGTGGGTGAAAGAAGCCCAATAATACCTAAAGGACGTTGAGCCCATCTTGGAGGACAAGATTGATGATCTTTCAACCATAAGCATACAAGTTTTGCCTCCACGATCAAAATCGAGAGACACAACTGCACCCTAAGCATTGCTGCTTAGATGGAGTTTAAACATTATGGGCTAGCAAACTAGTCAAGGCCATTGGCCAAGGAGCGCAGGACTAGGAGAAAAGTAAGCAACTAGCAATCTTCTTACAAACACTAGCGACCACCCCAGTGAATCTAAGCTTAGGGGATCTACTTAGGCAACATCCAATGCTATGGCAAGAACTGAAGCAGTGAGTAGAAGGATCGATAGAGTAGGCTAGGTGACTTATACGAGCATGACACTATAACATAGATACCAAGTCTGACACTGCACTCAGTGCCCAAGTCCTTGCATATTAATGCTTTCTTAGAAGGCATAGAGATGCATGCAGTCTTACCAGTCCTAGCTCTAGGTGATACCATGAGAAAGGGAATCGTAATAGAGGCAGGAGTTAGTGTGCTGAGCCACGTAGTACTCCATGTGAAATACACAAATCTAGAGCATGGCAGGAGCTATGGAGGATGGAAGATGAAGATAAGAATCATGTTGACATAGACAAGGAGAGACCAACTGTTACACAAGTGAATTAGGTTCCAAGATGGAAGCTTGGACTCATAAACACAATCTTGTGTAGGACTGACAAGTATAAGACTGAAACTAACTGATAAAGAAAAGCATCATCATGTATTCATTCATCTGTCAAAAGTAGTAGTCAAGTATAATGCTTTATAGTTGTTGGATGGGTACAGTTTTCCCTTTCTGTACATATGGGATTCCTGCAGCCTGCATGTCTTCATCCCAAACTGCCTCATACAAAGAGGCTACATTAGGTGTGATTGCTAATATCTCAACACCCCTCCTCAATCACAACCAGAAAGTACAAAGTGTGTAGAGGCTTTAGTGAAAGTAACACTTGCAAAGTGTGGGCACACCATAAACATGGCAAAACACCAAAGGCTGTTTGCAGAAAAAGCTAAGTGTGGGTACCACAAACATGATGGACATCTAGAGGCTATAGCAGGGGCTTTACAGAGGCTGTAGTACAAGGCTACATGAGGAGTTTTACAAGCTTATGATAAAGGCATTTGGGCTAGACATTACAAGGCTAAAAAAGTCAGTAAAAAATAGGATCAAGGACCGTGAGGTCCTTGTGGTTTTTAACATTTCTTTTGACATAGATTTTCGATTCATTGCAGTTCTTCTTGTCTAGCTTCGTGTACTTATACTTCACTTTGTTTTCCTCTTCAAAGTCTTTATGATTTTTCTGCTTCTTCTTCTTATTCTTGTTCTTTTGGTCCTCTTGATCTGCTTCTTCATTGACTTTGCTTGCAATAGTTGCATTAGTCTTTATATCCATGTCCCTCTCAAGCAAAGGTATCATTGTCTTTGAGGCAGTAGAAATGTCTTCAAAATCTTCAAATAAATTCATCGATTGCTCTTCAAAACAAGTAAATCCATCCATCCTTGAGCAGAATAAACAAGTCTTCCATGTAGTTGAATTGAGCAACAAGAGTAATGTTACTCTTCATGAGAAGCATCTTCATAAAAGACTTGATTTTGGTCATTTCCATGATGGAAATCATCTTCAAATGACTGAGAATAACCAGCAATGAGTTGATCTTTATATGTGTTAAAAGATACAAGCAATGGCAGTGAAGTATCAAAAGATACTAGTTTGAAATTTGATGTTTGTTGCTTGAGTTTGACTTGATGATCTTCAAAAACTCTTCATACCTTTCCCTCCTTGCTGATTTGATGGTTGAATATTTGCTGAAAACTTCAGATTAGAGTGGCCTTGGCTTGGTTTAAGTGGTAGGAGAGAGAAAATGAAGGAAAAATGAGCTTGAAGGTAAGTGGCTATGGCTGTCTTGTCAAAACAGGGACCGACGACGACTGGTAAATGAGCTCCCACACGCTCCACAGGTTGAATATACTCAAACCCTTTGAGATAAAGGACCCTCACTAATGGGTCTAACTCCCCCTAAGAGGGTTTGTACTTATTTTGCCCGAGTTGAGAGATCTAAGCCTTCAAAGTGGTGGTTGTCAAAAGTGCGCCTAGATTTGGAAAATGTAAATGCCGAGCATGGTGTGTATCAATATCCTTGATTTTTGTGCCAAAAAGTTGCGCCTTGACCTGAAGAACAATCTAAAGAAGAAAACTTGAAGAGATATGGCCTGATTGATGAGATATGACTGCTCCAACAGAGGTAGATAGGTGCTGTCCACAAACACAGTTATAGCAGCAACTCTGAAAAGAGGCAATGTTGAAGCTATAGTTGCCCAATATCAATGATTGAGGTGCCAAGGAGGAGCTTTGGAAGTAGAAAAACGCTTCTCTAGAAGGAAGTTCAAAGAGATTTGGCCTGTGGAGAGAGATATGAAAGCTTCAAGGTGACAGGGTATTGCTGTCTATGGCTGCCATGGAAGCTTCATTGAAGGTAGGAATGCAAATGAAGTTGGAGATAGGGTCCAATACTCCAACTGAGCTGAGTAGAGATGGAAAGGAGCTAAGAGGAGTGAAAGGAGAGTTGGGCCATGCTCAACTGAGCTCTGATACCATGTGAAATATGCGGATCTAGAGCATGGCAGGAGCTATGAAGGATGGAAGATGAAGACAAGAATCATGTTGACATAGACAAGGAGAGACCAACTATTACACAAGTGAATTAGGTTCCAAGATGGAAGCTTGGACTGACAAGTAAAAGACTGACACTAACTGATAAAGAAAAGCATCATCATGTATTCATTCATCTATCAAAAGTGGTAGTCAAGTACAATGCTTTATAGTTGTTGGATGGGTACAGTTTTCCCTTTCTGTGCATATACAGCCTGCATGTCTTCATCCCAAACTGCCTCATACAAAGAGGCTAAATTAGGTGTGATTGCTAATATCTCAACACTCCATGCTTGGGGTAGCACGCCTATTGCGAAAGCTAGGTTTAATGTCACACTGGCTAATGGAATGAAAGTAAAGCCATTTGGAGTATTAAAGAATTGACCATTGAAGATTGCGGGAGTCCAGTTCTCCATCGACTTCATAGTCATGAAAGGAGTGGACTACGACATCCTGTTAGGCCAGTCCTAGATGTGCAACACACGAGTCATAGAAGACTGGGGCAACGGTTTGATCTTCCTAGGCAGTTGAACAAAAGTGGTAAGGGTAGAGATGGATACTTGGAAGACTACATTAGTCAACTTAGATGCCATTTCAACCATGCTGAAGGGTGAGGTGAACGTTAGAAAATCGTATGGGCTGCTCACCAAGTATATCCCTTGTCCTGAGGATGAGCCAGATTGGATGCATGTGCTAGCCACGATCAATCTTCCATTCTTGGATAATGAAGAGTACGAGCAAGACGCTAAGGCAAGTGGAAGGTCTAGTTACACACCCATAGTACCGGTCTGCATGATGGCTAGGAGCTCGTATAAACAACCCAACTCTATCATATTCCACGTACAGAATAACAAGTGAGAACTCCTTGAGATCTTAGAGCATTTGACAAAAAACTAGCTGACAACCTAGTAGCCAATCTCAAGCCGAACCCAAGTGGCGTTGATCTAAGGTGCACAACCTAAACTTAATGTACAATTGGCCCTTAGTCTTCACTGATGAAAAGGAAACGTTGTATCAAGACTTAGGAGATGACGAGCAGTCGAATGAGGATAGTTCTAAGGATGAATATGAGGATTGTTATTCTTGCAGTGACAAGAGCGAAGGAGAGATCAATACGATAGAATATGACATTGATGAAGGACATGTAATTGAGCAAATATAGGTAGATTCCAAAAGAAGAACACTTTTAGAATTCAGAGAGGAGTCATGCGCATGGATTGCAATCGCACGTGGTTGGAGCATATAGGAGGAATTGACTATGAGAAAGCAGGCTTGGTCCAACTGAGTTTGATTCTAAGTCGGAAGTAAGCTCAAATAGTGATCCTAAAATACCTCGACCAACCAGACTCACCAAAGGAGACTTACTAGTCCACCTAAGGCATCAAAGGTTGAAGGAAGAACGAAAGAAACAACCTAAGGAACTGCAAGTTGAAGAGCAAAGAAGGCCGTAAGGCCTGCCGAAATGATTCACGAAGTTGATGAAAGGTGATAGGGTGGTGATCTTGCTAGGAGCCAAATGACAAGGGCAAGCGAGTGAACCAATAGAAGAGCTGGCCAAAGTCAAGGAGGTTGATCTAGTTGAGGAAGGGGAGATGCCTCGACTTGTCTTTATAGCTGAGGAGAAGGAAGCCAGTCTCATTGCTCTCTTATGGGAGTATATAGACATCTTTGCTTGGTCCCTCAATGAGCTTAAAGGGGTAGATCCGAGTGTAGTGACTCATAATGTACCCATGACGCCGGATGCAATGCCAGTCAAGTAGCGATCGTATTCTATGAATCCCAAGCATGCGCACACTATTAGAAAAGAAATCGATAAACTGTTGAGAGTAGGATTTATTTACGAGAGTGAGCACACGGACTAGGTCTCACCCATAGTGATTGTACTGAAGAAAAACAGAAAGATCAGAGTGTGCATCAACTATAAGAAATTCAACAGTGCTACCAAGAGAGACAATTACTTCATTGCCATACATAGAGCACATACTTGAGAGAGTTGCTGGTAAAGAGGCCTATAGTTTTCTGGACAACTTCTTAGGATAGAATCAGGTGCAAGTGCATCCTGATGATAGACACGAGATTGCATTCACCACTGAGTGGGGGGGGGGGGTCTTTGCCTACATAGTCATGTCCTTTCGGTTGATGAACACACTAGCCACATTTCAAAGGCTCATGTGTGCCATATTCAAATACATGCTTAGAAAAGAGTTAGAAGTATTCATTTGATGATTTGTGTGTTCACTTTAATTGGAAGGAACACCTAGACACACTTTGAGCAGTCTTTGAATGATGTCGATTGTATCATCTCTTGTTGAACCCCTTGAAGTGCCAATTCTGGGTAAAACATGGATGCATCCTAGGGCACGCGGTGTCAAAGAACGACATTGCTACAGACTTTTCAAAAGTCAGGGTTATTGTTGTTCTACCATCACCATCTGATTACAAGGGAGTTCAATGCTTCCTAGGCCATATGGGGTATTATCAGAGATTTATACTGAATTGATTGCTAGACCTCTATATAAGTTGCTGATAATATTCGAATGGATCGAGGAATGCCAGGGCACATACAAGGAATTGAAAATGGCTCTAACTACATCATCAATCCTATGAGCCTGTGACTGGGACCATAACCTTCCACGTTCATATTGACACTTTGAAGTTTGTTGTGGGAGCTGTGTTGTGCCAACGTGGTGAGCAAAATCTAGACTATCCAGTGAGCGTTGGTAGCAAACAACTCATGGATGAGAAAATGAACTACTCAATGAGAGAGAGAGAGAGGGTTTAGCCATGGTGTTTGCTGTAACGAAATTTTGGCATTATCTTTTGGCTATGCCTTTTACCTTCTTTGTTGACCATCAAGCCTTGCTGTATCTTGTTTACAAACCTTGTGCTACAAGATGCATTGCTCAATGGTTAATTCTGCTTTTAGAATTTGACTTCTTCGTGGTTGTATGCAAAAGGGAAGCAGCATTACATGACTGACCATATGTCTCGCATACCCACAGGAGAAGCCACTGGACAGGGCATTACTGACGAATTGCTAGATGCACATATGTTTTTAACCTATCCAGCGAACGAGATTTATTTAGAGCTGACTTGATGAAATATTGGGAAGATGACATAGTCCAAGTGCTTGAACACGAACTGCCTGAAAGACCCATTAAAAAAGTCCGACTTAGGCGACTCATCCTTAAAATACAACCTTATCAATAGTTGATAGTAGGCCAACTCTATAGGCTAGGGCAAGACGGGTTGCTATGAAGATGTGTGAGCAAGCATAAAATGCATGATATACTTGCAAAAGCACATGGTGGGATTGCAAACATGACAGCCCACAAGGTGCTGTAACCTCAACTGTGGTGACCTGCTCTTTTTCGAGATGTAGCACGATTTGTCAAGCATTGTGACGAGTGCCAACAAACCAAGGTACCTATTTACAAGGAAAAAATGGAGTTAAGTCCAATCATTGCAAGACAACCATTCGAGAAGTAGGGGATTGACTTCATTGGGTCTATTAGTCCCACAACATAGTACTCACATGCCAACTACGTCATCCTTGCCACAGATTATCTCACGAAATGGGCAGAGGTACATGCCATGAGGAAAAAAAGGAATGCATTTCATCAACGAAGTGATCGCTCACCTCCTATCCACCAACCTGATCATCCATAAAAAATCCTCACTATACTACCCTCAAGCAAATGGCTAGACTGAGTCCACAAACAAGATTCTAGTAAGCATCCTGACCAAAGTAGTTTCTTCTTCGCGCAGTGATTGGGATAACAAACTAATGGTTGCCTTATGGGCCTACCGAGCAGCCTATAAAACAGTTGTAGGACAGACTCCTTTTAGGTTGACCTATGGAATTGAAGCAATTCTACCCATAGAGTTCTTTGTTCCGAGCTTGCGAATAACTCTCCAAGAGAGATGGGATAGCAAGGAGGCATGGAGGAAGCACCTAATCAAGCTAGAACGCTTATTAGAGGCTCGACTTCTAGCCACCCATGCATTCATATGCGAGAAGGCATGATACAAGAGTTGGTTTGATAAGCACATCAAGTAATGAGATTTCAAACAGGGCGACTAAGTGTTGTTGTACTCAATCAAAGGCCATAAGCAAGGCCATAAGTAGACAATGAAGTTTCGGGGAACTGGGACCTTTTAGAGATCGCACCATCAGTCGAACCGATAATGTAGAACTTGAAACCCTAGAGGATGAGGGCATAGGCTTTTTCAATGGCAGTCGCATAAAGAAGTACTACCTACCCACACATCCACTACATGAGCCTCCAATGCTAGAGTCCCCTGTCAATATACAAGTGGCGACTATCACGAAAATTGAAGATGAAGATGAGGAAACTGTGGCTCCGGCTTACCTATGCATGACTGCCACTGTCTAGCAAACACATACATTTGATGTATTGATCAATGAGGGAGTTGATTTTAATACCTTGACTCACAATCATTGGGTTCAAATTGGTAGACCACAATTACAGCCCACTAACGCCAAACTCAGCCCATATGGGGGTCCAATCATATGCACTTCTAGGAAAGTGCAAGGTTGCAATCTTTATTGAGTCTAAAAGCATACCAATGATCTTTTATGTGTTGCCGAATGCGAAGGATGCATGTATCGAATCACTGTTAGGACGTACATTTAAAAAGCAAACACATTGTAATGCCAACTATCAGTCATAGCGCATTCATCTAGCCATCGGCAACGTATGAATGCGCTATGACGTACATTTAAAAAGCAGACACATTGTAATGCCAACTATCAGTCATAGCACATTCATCTAGCCATCGGCAACGTATGTATAGTCATGGCTTTTAGCAAGGGCAACGCAACTCTATTAGAGCTTGCAAATCCACCAATAGAGCAACCCACCACCAAGCCCCCATAACTTGTCACAACCCGCCAAACCTCAAAGCCAACAAACCATTGAAATCAAAGCTAAGGCCCATGCACCATAGTTCAAATGGATAAACATCAAGGGCTCCACCTAAAAGCACACAATCATGACCTTGCAAGGCTAGGAACTCGTATTCAAAACCTAGGAGGCAAAGAAGGAACTATAGGCATCTATGAACGGTCAAGCAACAATGGGTCCCCAAAATCTTATTGCAAGAGCAAGGCTATTATGAGGGTAATGCCTGGATATGGATACCTAGAGCCAAGATGGCCAAGGGCACTACTCAAATGTCGCCCACAACCTTGACCACACCAAGCTATGTGATAGAAAATGCCTCAATGCCACAAACAACTCAAGCTACGAAGCCCATAGAGCCTCAAACGCATAAGTTGGAAGAGACTAAACAAGTCTATCGACCAAAGCCGTATCCTGCCATAGTCACACACTGCCTCAACCTAGTCCTGCTAGCGTTCCTAAAATCTCACCAACGTCTACTAGTGCAACATTTGTATCACAAGCCAAGTCGAGTGCACCAATGAATTAATCGTGCCTTCAAGAACAACCAAAGCCACAACCATTAGATGTTGAATTATCTAGTTTCGTCAAACCTCAACCACTTGTGTAGGCCTTAGACCTTGTTACGAGTGGAGATCAATTCTAACCTTAGCTGCAGACTTCGTCAAAAATATGGGGGATAACTTGGTTGTCTGCCTTCGACGGTTGGATGTCACATTTACCACACTTGCTAAAAGCTATGATCAACTAGACCTAGATCTTTTGGACGAGCCTTTAGCAAAACGGAGGTATGTACATTGCCTTGCTCATGGGAGGAATCCAAATTCGTATTTGTTAAGGCTCCCCAGGTAGCTGAGGAATTAATTACCACTATAATATCCCAAGAACACACTTGAAAACAATGCCTCATTACGTCTTATTGTTAAAATATTGAGGATGCATGCTAAGGTGGATCACTAATGAGCAAATAGACAATCATAATGAGGCATAAGTAATGACAAAGAAGAACAAATGATATTATCCAAGCATAATGCAAGTACATCTGATTGATAATGACTGATGAAATGAGTGTGGGGATGAGTGCCTTTTATAGGCTTACAGTATGTGGTGCTGGTAGGTGGAAAAAGGTGGAAAGTGACCATGGTATTCACCAATTGTGGTTTTAATAAACCATGCATACATGACCTAGTCTAAGGCTTTATTTGTAATGTGTTTCTTTGCCTTGCTGTTCCTTACAAAGAGGATATGGTGGATGTGATTGCACATTTCTCAACACTTATGACAAGAGCACATTCCTTGCCACCATTGACTAGGAAATTAAGGAGTTGAAGCAACTTGTTGACAACAACTCCTCTTTCTTGAGGAAATGGTATGCTTTTTGACTTCAATGGGAGCAAGAGGGCTACCGAATCATGACCAACGCTGAGCAATGACATGCAATCAAAACCTCAGAGTATGACCCCACTTATGTAGCTCCAACCTCCTATAGGGTGTTGACCACCATTCGTAACCAACCCCTTAAAGAGCACCTCCTGACCCACCCATATTTAGATCGAATTTTGACTAAGGAGAAGTTACACATTACTAGTCAAATAGACTCCAGTGACTTCCTCACGAATGTTCTCAACTATATCACTCAAGTAGGCATCCGTCCTTTTGACATGGACCACTATGCTAATCTAGAATACAATCTGAACTTCTATGCTTGGCTCATGAGAAAGTAAAGCATTGAGAGCATGTGCTGAATGCTCTTGACCTCTCAAACCTTAATCCTAGGAAGGATTCTTCTCAATTCTGAAGGGGAGGGGTAAGGTGAATCAAACATGTAAGGTGAATGAAACATGAAAGGAAAAAAGCCTCAATCAATGTCCAAAACTTGTGATTGAGAAAAAAAAGTCATAATTTTTTTGGAATGAATGGACCGCTTGAAGAAAAATTCTCTTTTTGTACTTGAGCATTTTATTCTTTCCATAAAAGCACAATCAATTCCTACTTACCTTTCAGTAAGAAATTATCTTAAGAACACTAATGGTAAACTATGATATCATGGCAGGAACTCAAAATGGCAGCACAACAGGATCGGGCCCATCGGATCCATTCATGGAAGAAGAAAGGGCAAGGTACCACATCTCCCTCGAGAACCGCACCTACAACCAGCTAAAGTTCAAAACTATCCATAACATTGGAGAAGTCGTAGCCAAGGAGGAGGCTGCCAAAAGAGTCAGAATAGTGTAATCTGGCAAAATATGTCAAGAAATTTGTTGACCACACCAAATGCATAGAGCTCTTGAGAACCTACAATCCTGACAAAGAATGTGGCATGGTGACAGCTGAAAGAGGAGAAGGAGCCAAGCAGGTACATGTCCAACTCAGTAAGGCCTTGGTGGAGAAGACACTAGGGTTGGAACCCAAGGTGGAAAGGAGACCAAAAAGAGATGAAGGAGCCAAGCAGGTACATGTCCAACTCAGTAAGGCCTTGGTGGAGAAGACACTAGGGCTGGAACCCAAGGTGGAAAGGAGATCTAAAAGAGATGTCTATGCCATGTTGAACATAAAGAAAGACTAGGTTCTAATCGACGATGGCATCATCATTCAAGACATCCCTAATCTAGAGATACGGCTCCAAGAAAAGGTTATCCACTCCATGTTCTCCAACCAAAGGTATAATTCACTCATGTACAGAATCAACATGCCCATGTTAGAGAGCTTGGCAGCCCACTCATTGGATGAGGTCGATTGGAATGGGTATGTGAGAAAGACGATTTACCAATCAGCCAAGGCATTGGCCCTTGGAAGCAAGCCCGCAGGTGGAGAATCCATGGCATCAAAAGGTGGAGTTGAAATAAAGAAACCATCATTAAAAGCCTCCTTCATTGGGTATAGGGGAGTTTTGATGGCTCTTATCCAAGAGGCAATGAAAGAGACGTAGAGAAGGGGTCGAGGAGACACCGGAAAGGTTGCCTCCCCACCATGAATGAGAGCAATCCAATGAGAGAACATTAAGTGACAAAGAGGAGGAAAAGGAAGCACAATCTAGCCATGGAAGGGCTAAGAAAGCAAAGAAAAAGACCACATAGGAGAAGCAAGAAGAAGAAAGCAAGAAAAAGAAGAAGGCAGACTTAGAAAAGGCAACAAGTGGACACCTCTGTAGAAAGGAAAGTTGCACTTAAAATGAAGAGAGAACAGATGGTAGAGCAAGCATGCAGGAGGTTGAATGCTCAACCAACAGTAGTGCCAACAACATCTATCCCACCAAGCTAAGATGACTTCCCAGTAAGCTTTAATGCTGAACTCATAATGGAAAATGGGACCTTGCCACAATGGCTGTTCATGTAAAAAAGGGAATGGGTTCCCAAAAGGATAAGGGTTTTGTATATAAACTCAAAACGTGAATGAGAAGCTCATTCTTTGGTGTGTGGCTAAAGTGGATTCTTCTTCTTCCCTCATTCTCTCCTTCTTGCTTGCTTGTGTGTGCTTGAGAGAGAGAGTGTGAGAGTGTGAGAGTGTAAGGGAGTGAGTGTGTGAGGGTGAGGGATCTAGGAGAAGAAGCTCTCCATCATCTCTCTCTTCTTCTTCTCTTGTCTCACGCACGACTTTGGAGGTGGAGGCTTGAGAATGCTTGAGCTCGCATAATGAATCGTGGAGCTACTAGCTTGCTTGAAGGAGGAGGCTACTCATTTGGGCATCAAGGTAAGGTCACTACACCCCAAAAGGATCGAAGGCGCGTCGGCTAGGTGAGAGATAGCCATTTGTGCTTGTTTGAAATGCTTGAAACAATAAGAGCAGTCCATGGGTCTTGGCAGTTGAGCATGAGCTCCCTCTACAGTTGGCTAGCTCCATTACCTAGCAACTTGCTGAGTAGGACTTGCCACCACAAGAGCTCCATCATTCCAGGTTCCCCAAGAAATCTAGCTTTGCCACGAGTCTCTCCACCAAACTCGCCCTCCTCAAATCAAAGGGCTAGAAATGCCCAAGGGAGGAGAAGACCACAAATGACACCAAGCCCCCCGCTATCACTTCTACTCTCACCAATCCAGATGGCATGGCCCACTCGCCAACATTGCCCTCTTTGAGAAACTTTGGCAAAAGCATGCGGCTCTTTGGGAGCAACGCCAAAGGCTAGAGGCATGCCAACACACATAGCTGGCCTTTGTTGTTTATGATGTTAGGAACAAAGCATAGTAGCTAGAGTGGGAGAATGTCTTCCTCCAATCCCAAGTGGTAAAAGCAAAGAATTGAGATGGCATGACATTGCTTGCCCTAGAGATCATTAAAGAGCTCCAGTGTAACTACAAAGTAGAGTAGCTAGATAGATGGGAGAAGCTTCGACGAGAAATCCAAGCCACCATGACCAAATATAGCTTCCAGCTCCCACCTCCTCTTGACAAATTGGATGACTCCGATGCCCAAATTGTTCATTCATAGACCTCCACACCTCTACCCCATCCATCACAGTATGTCAACAATTCCCTTATTGGCTTTGTTCCCTCTCACTCCCACTTTGCATTAGGCTCCATGGCCAAGTTAAAACTTGTTGCCTTGCTCGGGACCAGATGCCCACACTCCAGATTCTTTGTGATTGGTCACCTAGCAACCAAGAAAACAAGGCTAAGCATTCCCTGCCCACTGGCAAAGGTAAATAGGTTGCCATGGAGGAGCTCATTATATCCCTAAGTGAGGAAGAGGCATAACCCCAGCTCCATACTTCTTCGACTTCTCCGTAGGCACCAATTCCATCAACCCCAAGTGGCAGCTCATGATGGAGCACTACAAGGCACTGGAGCAATGGAATGCAGAGGTGGAGGACCTGTGCCCTACCTTGAAGCACCATTGGAGTGCTAGAATTTGGCCCAAGGATAGAGTTAAAGAGAGACCCATGCCAGGATCCAAAGGAGGACTCCCCAAATTCGAATGATCCAGGCAAGGGATTAGGAAATCGCACCGGAGAAGGGTAGGGTTTACTATTGCAAAACAGAGTAAAAATCGTGCAAAAAATGGTAAAAAGCTCGCTTGTGATGCCTAAGATCAGCAAGTGAGTGATTGGGGGCATCAACACCATACTAGGAATGGGTATACGAGCCAAGAGGCCAAGGTAGAGCTCATTTGTGACCATTTTAGTGTGAGAAGAGAGAGAGAGAGAGAGAGAGAGAGAGAGAGAGAGAGAGAGAGAGAGAGAGAGAGAGAGAGAGAGAGAGAGAGAGAGAGAGAGAGAGAGAGAGCCATCGCACGATTCGATCCAATTGCACCGTCGACGAGTCTACCGCTCTAATCAGGTATATGAATCCCTTTCCCTATCCCCCTAGATAGGATCTGGAGGTTTATACTTGCTATGATTGATTAAATCGCAAGAATCGAGCGAAATCGACCTCTCGCTATCGACGTCGTGCCGCGTTCGGCCTGTCCAAGCGGTCGCTTCTGGGCCGAGTCCCAGAATCGGCCCTCGGCCCGGCCCGTTCGAGTAGACCATTCGGACCATCGATGTATTCGGCCGGGCCCTTGGCTCGTCCGAGCCAAACTGTCAGAGTCATAGGATTCGGCCCTCGACCACGTGTCATATTCAGCCCTCGGCCCAAGTGCCTTGGCCCGTCCGAGTGACCTCGTCCGAATTGACCATTCGGCCCGTCCGAGCCAACCTGTCCGAGTGACTTTGTCTGAGTCTGCGCCTTGGCCCGTCCGAGTCTACCCTGTCCGAGTCACAAATTCGGCCCTCGGCCCATGTACCTCACCCTGTCCGAGTGACCCACTCGGACCCTGCAATTCGGACCTGTTGGGCCGAGTGTAAATTTTTTATCAAATTCTCAGAAATTTGACCTGACCCAACTAGAGCTTAGCAGCACACACTGTCTAAAGTCCTTCTAACGCTCAGAACTTGATTTTGGCACATGGAATAGACAAAATCATAGGGAGCAGCTGCTTAGCAGCTTGAAGTAGGCAGCAGCGAGACCTAGAGACCTAGACGCAAAGCACTGAGCAGTTAAAACCTGATTGGCAAAAAACAAACGAGGCAACATGTTAGAAAAACCTTGAACCCTGTCAAGGCAGCCAAAAAATTGACCAACAAGCCTATCAGGCCCGAAACAAAGCGAAAGTGTGTAAGATGCTTCGAGATTGTTTGCTGCACTCACCTTCAATTTCCGCACTTGAATGCACTTAAGGAAATTGAAAGCCTGATTGAGCACAAGTGCACGAGAAGTGACACGCACACTAAGTGACCATAAATTGAGGATTGTGTTCCATAACTGAAGGGACTCACACCCAAGCCATAGACAAACCATCAACGCGCGAGAAGTAGGACCAAGCAGGTGGCATTAACGACGTGGATTTGACAAATCTACTCAACTCGATCGACAGCTTGGTGGAGCACGACAACACGACTATGGCAAAAGAAGGCTTATACCATAGGTCTAATGAGGAACTCGACTTGAACATCTTTCCGAAGGCTATTCAGAGCTGGTCAGTAGCTACGATGCACACGCCCGGTACGAGCACCGTGGCAGGACGGCAGACGCTATGATCACAGACCTAGATGAAGAGAGAAAACTAGCCCACAAGGCTTTGCAAAGCATAGTCGAATACAATAGGGACCAGCAGGCTAGGAGCCAAAGGCAAAGCACGGAGCTACGTGAGGTACAGCGAGTGCTGAACTTAGCAGGTAGAAATCGAACAGATCGCGAGAGAGCCCTAGAAGGAGACTTGATATTGAGCGAGCTTCTCATGAAACGGTAGCAGAGCAAAGTGCCGCAGCACTAGCAATATCGCTGCTCGCAGGGTTAGGAGCGAACCAAGGCTCAAAGAGCCAACCTAAAATCCCTATTGTTGCCAAGCAACTCGACAAATACCAACCCCACGACGATCCATACAGGTTTGTAGAGCAGTTTGAGCAAGTTTGCGAAGCCAAAAAGGTGATGGAGGAGGTGATCGCGATTGGTGGCCGACTAGGGCAAAAGTGGCTAGAAGAGAGAGAGAAGACCCCCACCTCTTGGGGAACTAAAGAGGCCGACTACTGGAAAAACAAAGTTTTTGAAGTTCCACATACAATACAGGGCTATAAAAGCCAACCCTTGTGGAGGAGGCGAGTATGCGACATTAGTATGCTTGCCTGGATGGCGTTTTGTAACACACTTCCCTTCGAGAGGAACAACCCCACATACATGGCATACCCTCGAAGGGTAGGTGTGGATTTTGATGCCACCCTCCACGGTCGTTACGACTTTCCCATTATCTATAACTCCAATGTAGTATCCTTCGAACATGCCCTCCTCTTTAACTCAGAAAGCCTAGATGACTCTATGACGCGCTTCCTCGCAGATTTCTCTTCATGCCCCAACCCAACTTTTGTAACTACATGTAACTACCTTAGATTGCTTAAGCTATTACTTAAGTAGGACCCGATTCCACAAGAGCGCAGAATCACAAGAGCGCGTCCTGCCTCCCCTCTTCTTCAACCCTAACGCCATTGATAGCTGCGCCATGGCTCGTCTTATGATGAGGGCTAGTCTCCTCCCCTCCTTTTTCCTAGCCCTCCTAGAAGACATGAATGAGAACTAGTTTACTAGGTGTAATTACCCTTTCCTCTCCACCACCTCTCTCCACGTCCGCATGAATATGAAAGGATACATGCAAAGCTACCAATTTTTGAGCAAATCCATCTGACCCCCTTCCCCTCTCGTTCAGATGAAGGAAATTAGGCCCTGGCTATCATTCCACTAGTGTGACTTCAAAAAAAGAAAAGAAAAGAAAAGAAAAGAAAAGTAAAAGTGAAGAAAAGAACAGCATGAAAGGAAAATCACAAAAAACACTCTCCACTGACTAGACAACATAGCCCACTTGCAGAAGCACTTACCACCACATAAAGCACGATCACTTCACCTAGGGGTTCTCAAGTTAGGCATGCTCGGTGGCTTCGGTCGGCTGGCTCCACTCCTAACCCCCTAGCCCTTTTGCTCCCCCAGTTCACGCTTAGGGCACATCGAGGGTAGGACATACCTAGGGAGGTAACACTTGCCTATGGTTAGACCTGTCACCCTAAGCCACTTGCACCGCACCTCCCTTGGCACAAATGGGGTCCTCAATTGTGGGACATCACCCAGGCTTGCCTGCGGTTAGACCCACCTCCCCATTCCACAAGCACAAACACAATGCACTAACACAATGAGGTAGGCACTCCCCTTAGGAACAACACCGTAGCTTCTCCTTTCAGGCATCACAAAAAGAAACAAACAACCAACTTTGGAGGCCCCATCAACCACGCAATATCCATTTGACTTCTCCGACAAAAATCATTTCGCAGCTTCCATAAGCACCTAAGTCTCCAAGTGGCCCTCACCTTTACACCACTTGGCCAATTGCCTGCCAACCTACAACAACACAGAAGTGCCATGGGACTGGCACCCATCTAGGAGGGGGGTAATGTTAACCCCAAGTTGAGATGGTGCAAAAAGGAAGGAAAAAGCAAAAAAAAACATGGAAAAAGAGCAAAGGCATGCAGGCGACCTCCAAAGCTAAGCCGGGGCAAAAAGCGCAATTTTAAATGAAAGGCGCCTCAAAAAACTTGGAAAACTCTTGTAAAAGAGCGCCAGGCTCCCTCTTGTGCCAATTGTAAAATATTAGACGGGTGTAGGCTAGAGGCATAAGGCTAGAAGAGGAAAATGGAAAAAGGACCTTGCCACAATGGCCGGTCATGTAAAGAAGGGATGGGTGCCCATGGGATTTTAGGGTGTGTATATATAAAGTGCAAAAAGTGAATGAGAGCTCATTCTTTGGTGTGTGGCTAACAAGAGCTCTCTTCTTATTCTCTTCTCCTCATTTTCTTGCTTGTGTGTGCCCTTGCGAGAGGGAGTGTGAGAGTGTGAGGGAGTAAGAGTGTGAGAGTGAGGGATCAAGAGGGTGAAGCTCTTCACCATCTCCTCTTCTCTTCTACTCTTCTCTTCTCTTTTCTCGCGCGCGTGGCTATGGAGGATGGAGCTTGGAGATGGAGAAGGCTTGAGGATGCTTGAGCTCACATCTAGGATTGTGGAGCTACCAGGGTGTGCGAGAGAGGAGGCAACTCATATCGGCATCAAGGTAAGCTCACTACACTCATAGGATCGACTGCGCGTCGGCTAGGTGAGAGATAGCCATTAGAGCTCACTTGAAACGCTTGAAGCAATAAGCGGTCCGTGGGTCTTGGCGGTTGAGCATGAGCTCCCACTACAGGTGGCCAGGACACTAGAGTCATGGGTTACACAAACTCCGATTAAGACATGAAGATTCTAGGAAATCCACCTCTAGTTACATCTTCATCTTTGCTGGAGGTGCTATTTCTTGGATGTCTAGGGTGTAGAAATGCATTGCCTTGTCTACTACCAAGATTGAGTATATTAAAACCATTGAGGTTGGTAAGGAGATTCTATGGCTATAGCCTGCTTGGTTGGAGACCTTGATATCAGAGATACGACTCCTTTATTGCATTCAAACTCTATAAATACTATCCAATTGGCACATAATTTAGTCTTTTATGCAAAGACCATGCATATTGAGGTCCATTACCATTTTATCAAAGAATTGATTGATGACAAGTAGCTAGAGCTTATGAAGATCTCTATGAATGAGAATCTTGCTTATCTGCTTACCAAGAGTCTCCCAATGGAATGTTATGCCTTCATTACAAAGATGATGGGGGTAGGATGAGATGATATCTATTTCTCATCCCATTACACTTACATATACAATTGAACTTTGTCACTTTTTTGTTATTTTCTCCTTGCTCATGTATATTTTCTTTTAAGTGGCAAGTTGTTGGGGGTTAAAGACTGCATGTGCCTAGCCATCCACATTTACTCTGTGCCTACAAACTTGTATATTGTAGGTGGTGGCTACCCATCACTATCACTTTATTCTTTATTCTTACTATGACAATAGAATAAGGGAAGGCAATCTAGACATTATGACTATTGGAGTTCCCACATACAATCTTGCTCTGTCTTCTTGCTCCATCCATAGCTCTTGCTTTCTTCTTTCACTTCTACTCTCATCCTTGCTCAGCCTTTCCACCTTTCAATATTGTACTATTCGTGCATGCACTATGCAGTGTGCATTGTATGCTAGGTGAGGAGATGGTGCACAAGGTTGTTATGCAAGTGAGCCAATGTTCTTCACCTTAGAAGCCATTGGATGAAACTTATGCAAGCTAGAAAGGTAAGGAATAGGCACTCTCAACTAGTTACTGGACATTAACAATGATACAAAACAATAACTTGCAATCATGTAACCTAAGATGTATAGCATTGAAGGATGTTGAATGTTGGAGCTATAAGATCCCACAAGATTCATTATTGGATCTTGTGCAAGGACATCTATTTGACCACATTGATATGCTACAATAGAAATGCACATAGCTCAGACCCCCTTGACAAGGAATGGGGAATATCCCAGAGAATAAGGATCATGAAAAAATCCTATTAAATACTAAACAATTGGATAAGTACCATGTTGGAGAGGAACATTTTAAATAATTTTGTGATGCAAACAACCTTATGAGTTATGCCAAGTAAATACAAGCATTTGGACTATGCCTTAGAGAGAAGGGGCAAAGTTGGTTCACTAGACTTATGCCATTGACAAAATGCTCATTCATATGGCTTAAGGATATTTTTATAAAATACTTCACAAAGCTAGCTATGGGTACAACCTCATTGTTTGACTAGTGAGAACATTGAGCAACAAGAGGAAGAGAACATGTAGGTCTGTGTCTTGAGAATAAGGAGCATGTTCAAGCATATCCTAGCTTTGCTAAGAGACCCATTGCAAGGCTATAATCGAGGATTTCATTAAGGTTATACAAGATGAAAGATTTTTTATTAAAACTATGGTAGGTGACTTGGATCTTAATTGCTTCAACATCAATGACATGCTTGATAAAGCAATATCCATTCATGACCTTCATTTAGAGAGAAATTGAGATAAGAGAGTTGTAGGCACCAGACCAGATCAGACCCTTATTTAAGCCATATAAGGTTGAGACAAGTGACACCCAGGATCTAATGACTAATGTTAAAAAGCAACAGTAAAAACTCTTGAAAATGGTAGAAATCCTTAAGTTGTCCCAATCATATCAGCAAAATATACAGTACATCCATTGTAGTGGAGATCACTTCCCTTTGGATTGCTCAAGGCCAACACACATTTGCATAAACTGTGGATGATATGGGCATGAAACTTCCTATTCCAGAGCTTCATGAAGGCTTCTAGGACCTAACCCTAATATTGGCTACCGACAATACAACTAAGGTCTAGGTCTCAATTATTCATGCTAGTCGCAAGTAGCACCAATTTTGGCCTTACTAGCTCCCTAGGCGCAAAGACAAATAGTGCCAAGGAAGGAAATGAACCCCTCAAGGATTTCCAAACCACTAGGCCTATCATCCTCCAAATAATGCTCTTGTTCATTATGTTGAGGAATCGATATAGGGCAATGAGTAAACTAACCCCTTTTTTTCTTCAACAAAGAGAGTCTTTGCTTATCGTGATGTTATAATAAAGAAGAGGATGAGGAATGATCTAGCTATGAGAAGTGATAACATGCTAGAATTAATAACAAATATGACACATGTTCTGTCTAGAGAGGTAAGAATAGACATGTCTCCTATTCTATACACTTGGATATTAATCTTGATAAGAAGTTTAGCTAATACATGCTATAAATTTAAAGTGCCATTCGATCAATACAATTTGTATAGGAGGGAGCTAGCTCTTAATAATATAATGTTTAAATAACTATTTTCTTTTCAAAAGTTATGGGTCATTTTCTCCTTATGATGGCCCCTTAGGAAGCCCCCAGATAAATGGGCAAAATGACTATATGTAAAGTCATTGTATTAATTAAGGTTTTGGGATGTATATTTATGTCTTCTTTATCTTAAAATTATCAGCATAAAAGTCACATTATCATTTCTCTCAGTAGCCCAACCATCAGATAATTAGTAACCTTCTTTACTTACTTGCAATTCCTTAAATATTACTATTTGACCTCCATAAATTGAACTACAACCCATAGTATACAAACTCCAATGCTCTCAAAACTTTGATCAAAGAAAGATTTTAAAAAATCTTAATTCATTCTTAACATCTATTAATACTTTAATACAATCACTAATATTCACTAATTACTGTTTCAATCCTAAATGGTTTTTTACAAAGGAAGTGTATGTAAATGAAATCCATTATCCATTAAACTTTAGGAACACATTTTGAAAAAAAAAAGAACTATAGTCTCTTCTCAAATTCCCTTCTAATTCCTTCATTGTCAAAAGTTATTAATTTTCTCTTATTACCACTCAGAAAAGTAAAAATATTTATAACAATTATATTTGACCATAATACATCAAACGATATTAACCAAAAATTTCTCATGATGAATGTAGTGTATATACTAGTTTTTATCCATAAATTCTTTCATTTATTCTTAAAATTCACTAATTATTTCTAAAAAATACTTATAAACTACTATTTTCACCCTTGAAAAATTTAATAACTTTAACTACAGAGGTTCATTTGAGCTAAGATTTGATAGGTGAATTTATCTTAACTTAATTCCACTCTATTTTATGTCTTGACCTTAATATCCCATTAATGTTCCTAATTTTTATTAATTACAATAAAAATTATCATTTTTATACTAAAACACATAAATCTTTTAGTAGATTCATCCCTAGGTTATGAAACTTAAATTCTAGATTCATTTCCATGTATTATAACTCAGTTTTGATTCAATTCTTATTAATATTATTCATAACTCTTAATTTTTCTTAATTATAGCTTAAAAATGTAGTTGGTAGCCTATTTTTAGCCATTTCTCTACCATTTCAATGCAACCAATGTAAGATCTCAGATTCTTTCTATTCCTTTAACACTAACATATAAAAAACTTGATATATTCAAGCACAAGTAATTCATTCTATCCATTTTTCATTCAAATTCTCACGAAAACAAACATATCCGATTAGGAAGATAACTGAAGATGTTCCACCATATTTGGGGGTGTTGGTGCTTGCTCCTTCTCTCCCTTCACTTCCAAAAATCTTCAAATTTCTTAATCTTCCACTTCTCCAACTAATATACACTAATATCCTCTTAATCTTGTAGAAAATTCCTCTCATTACACTCAAGAATGTGAACCACGAATGGGATGAAGATGGAGGAGATGGAAGAGAGGATTAAATGCAGCCAAATGATGTTGATTTCATGGCCAAAGTCTGCAGCAATCTCTCCCAAAATCCCAAGAATGATGGCACCCACTTTTTTGTTGTTTTTTTCTCTCTTTCTTCAACTCCTCCTCCACATGACAGCCCCCTCCTCAACTTCGTGAATAACCCCTTTACAAAATTGAGAGTTTCTCATGGGAGTTGGTTTGAACTATAGGCAAAGCCTACGTGTTGGTTCTAAACATTGGCGAGGGTGGCCTCCCTAAGTATGTCCTTACCTTGATGTGCCCTAATCGTGATGTGGGGAATCAGATAGGGCTAGGGGGTTAGGGATGGAGCCAGCCAACCAAAGCCACCGGATGTTCCTAACTTGAGGACCCCTAGGTGCAGTGACTATGACCTACGTGCGGTTCATTTCCCTTGTGATTTCATCAAGTGAGCTCTTACTCTTTTCTTTTCTCTCTCTTTTCTTTGTCTTTTTTCTTCTTTTCTTTTCTCCATTTTTTTCTTTATCTCTCTTTCTCTCTTTAATTAGTATATAATTAGACAAAGATCTAGTCCTCATCATCAGAGATAAGAGAGGGAGAGGCTGAGGGCTTAAGAGATTTGTTGAGGAATCTCTAGCTTTGCATGTATCCTTTGAGGTTCATTCGTGCCTTGAGAGGAGTGGTGGAAAGAAATGGATGATTGTAGTAAGTGAAACAATTATCATTCATATCTTCCACGAGGGCTAAGCAGAAAGAGGGGAGAAGTGTAGCTCGCATCATTAATCCAGTCATCGCATAGCCATCTATGCCATTGGGATAAAAAAAGAGTGGTGGCAAGCAGTACTCCTGTGATGTAGGCTCTTGTTTTAATAGTACTAGACTAAGTAATCTAAGGTAATTACATGTAGTTAGGAAGGCTGGGTCTAGGCATAAAGTGAATTTGTTGAGGAAGTGGGTTATGGAGTCATGTAGATCTTATAGTGTAAAGGTGAGGGCTTCTTTAGGATTTGTGTCTTTCACGTTGTATATTTTGGGAAAGTTGTATCGGTCATGGTTGTTGGGGTCGTATTCCACTCCTACCCTTCTTGGATATGGCATGAAAGCAGGGTTATTTCTTTCAAAGGGTAGGGTGTTGCAAAATGACATCCAAGCATTAGCATTACCCTCCCAGATGCACCTCCTCCACTTTGATTGGCATTCATAGCTCTTTACTATACTTGGCACTTTATAAACTTTGTTTTCCCAATAGTTTGGAGTCTCTATTCCCAATTGGGTAGGATTTCTCTCTCTCTCTCTCAAAGGTCCACCTATCTCCTAGCCTCCTTCCAACTTTCATCACCTCTTACACTACCTTGAGTGATAATACCCCGCTTAATGTGGTGGGGAATTGGAAATCAAAGTCGAAGGGCTCGCGATTGTTCTCCCTCTGCTCCCAGAATATGAGTTCAGCATTATAGTTTACTGGAAGCAGTCTTCTCTTAGCAGAATGGGCACTGTTGGCATCATTGGTGGTTGCACATTCAGCCTTCTTTGGGCGAGCTCGAGCATTTTCTTTCTCTTATGGTTACTCCTTTGGTTGGGGGGAAGGAGGTTGTGGGGTTAGCTCCTCCTTTTGTTGTTCCATTTCCAAGCTTGGTCCTGCCTCTTCCACTAGCCTCTGCATTTTCTATCTTTTGTGCTCCTGTGTGGCCCTGCCCTCTTGTTGTTCCATTTCCAAGCTTGGTCCTACCTCTTCCACTGGCCTCTGCATTTTCTATCTTCTATGCTCCTGTGTGGCCCTACTTCCTTAGTGCTTGTTTCTTGTGCTTGGTTGTATAGTCCTAGTCTCAGGGCCTTGCGAGCAATTTCCAATTTTTTGTTAATGATTCAACGGCCTCCTCCTCTTCAGATTGCATGGTGTCTAGGAGAGTGTTGAGGACGGCACATTGTTGGGCTTCCAAAGTGATTTGTGCAGCCTCTGCTAGCCCTGTCTTCTACTAACACTCTATTTCCCTCTACAAGGGCTAGGTGGCTCGCTAGGTCTTTCACTCTTTTTTCACTCTTTGTTACCCATTCATTGGCCCTTTGTTGCATCTTCTCTAGGCTCTCGTTCTGCCTTCATGCTAGGGTTGTTGCATCCTGTCCATTAACCCTATTAGTTCTTCATTCTATGCTATGAGGAGTTTGTATTGCCTTTGCAGGTCTATCAACTCTTGATGTTCTTCCTGAAGCCTCTTCTGCCACTTACCCTCTTTTCTTTCTTTATCCTTGAATTTTTCTTTCAGCTCACTTATTTTTTTTGGTAGCTTGCCATTTGACGTGTTTTCTCTAGCTGGGAGGTTGCCATGGCCTCTTTTTCAGCTTGAGCACTCTGCAACGACGATTTTCTTTTCTTCTTTCACCCTCTCCAACTATGATAGGAACTCCTGAACATATTCATCGTACTGTGTAGAAAATGACCGAGCGGTGGGGATAGTGGTCGTAGATGCTTCTATTTTGGGCCTTTTGGGGTCCTATTTGGACTCTACATTTGCAGCTCTGTTGCCAGTCTTTTTGCTCCAATTATAGGGGTTTCTCCACTTCCACCTTGAACTATTTCTTTGTTGACCAAAAATTGCACCCATGCCATAAGGTTGCTGGCATCCACCATGGTAGAAGAGCCTTGGTGGGTGGGCGCAGAGACTGGGGTGGCATGTACTAAGGTAGGTGGGATGGGGTCAATTAGACCCTTGTCTTTGCCCTCTGTCCTTTGCGTGGGGGCTCATGACTGCCAGCTCTTCTTCCCTTGAAGGCTGCTCCACTGAGAGGTGGATGGCAAGGGATATGTATTCTTCTTCCTTTCTCCTTAGCTCCTTGGCCTCTTGCTCTTCTGCTCTCCTCCTCCTTTCCTCTTCGGCCTTCCTAGATTCCTCTTCTATTCTTTTTGTCTCCTCCTTTTCCCTTTTCTTTCTCCTTTCTTCAGCACTCTTGGAATCACTTTGTGCTCTTAGTAGATATGCTTTCTCTTTCTTTCTCTCTCTTCCTTAGCTTTCTTTTGTGGGGTCCTTTTCTTCAACCTCTTGGCTGCTTCCCGGCTAGATGGTGCTTGTTGCTCTCCTTCCTCGTCACTCACCATTTTTTTGCTAGAGTGCTCATGTTCTTGGTGCACGGGTGACCTGTTTGGTGTCTCGCCAACTTCCTCATCTTCTCGTGCTTCCCCCAAGGCTTCTCTGATGATAGCTGTCAAGACCCCTTTGAACCCAATGGTGGAGGCCTTTGATGATGACGACTTTCTAGCTTTGGAAGCCGGGGATTCTCCACCCGCAGGTCATCCACCAGTGGCCAAATGCTTTCGCTGATGTTTCTATCGTCTTCCTCACAAAGCCATTTAGGTTGACCTCATCAAAAGACTTGGTAGCAATGCTCTCCAGCATTAGCACATTGATTCTGCTCATCAATGCATTGTACCTTTGGTCGGAGAACAAGACGTGCACCATTTTTGCATGTAGTTGGACTTTAGGATCTAGGATGTCAGCTAGGCCAATGCCATTGTTGGTGTGGACCATCGCTTTCTCCATTCCCAACATGCCATACATATCTTGTTTTGGTTTTCTTTCAACTTTGTTGGGTAGGCCTAGTGCCTTCTTTTGCACGAACTCGGGGCTCAGCTCAATTCCCACTTGGTGGGCTTTATTCTCTTGGTGCACCATGATAGTGCTGCAGTTCTTGTTGAACGTGCAGAGGAATTCTGTGCACTTCTTGTAGTCAACGGCTAGGCCCACCTTTTCCATGTACTTCTGTAGCTTACACTGCTTCATGAGTTGCCTGATGGCTGGCTCTTCCATTACTATGTCTTCTAAATTTAGGACATGCCTGAATTTGAATTGGCTGTAGGCCGTACTTCGCCTGCTCCTCCTCTGAGAATGATAACTTGCTGGTTTTCTCCTATCCTGCCATTCATCCCTCACATCACTCACTCACATAACTCACATCCTCCCCCCCTTAAAGATGAGAAAAATCCTTCCTAGGATTAGAGGTTGAAGGGTGGAGACCATTCAATGCATGCCTATGTGTTTCAGTTTTTCATAAGCCAAGCGTAGAAGGTCGGATTGTACTCCATTTGAGCAAAATGGTTCATGTCGACAGGTCAGACACTTATGTTGAGGTAAGTGAGGGCATATGTGAGGAAATCCCTGGAGTCCATTTTGCTAGCAATGTGTAGCTTCTCCTCGGTCAACATGCAATCCAAGTAGGGGGGAGTCATGATGTACTCTTTGAGGGGCCGTTTGCGGATAGTGGTCAACACCCTATAGGAGGTTGTGGACGATATAAGTTGGGTTGTATATTTAAAGGTCTTGATTGCATGTCTCTACTTGGCATTGGTCATGATTTGGTAACCTTCTTCCTCCCATTGGAGTCTGAGAGCATACCATTGGCATAAGAAGGAGGAGTCGTTAACAACCAACTGTTTCAGCCTTTCCATTTCCTACTCGGTGGCAAAGATCATGCCCCTGGTGTAAGATGTGATGAGGCATTGCTTATGTGCTTCTTCATGGGAAATCTCGGTGTCTATGAGGTTCTTAGATGCTTGGGGTGCCTTGATGAACAAAAATTCCGATTCTTCTCATGAGCAATGTAGCGTGCATACCTTCGTTGCTAAAGATTTGTCTAAGAAGCCTAGGTTTAATCGGTCATAGCTTTTAGCAAGTGTGGTAAAACATGGAATCCAAATGCTGAAGGCAATCGACCAAGTCGTCCCCTATATTTTTAGCTAAATTTGCGGCCAAGGTAAGAATCGAACCTCATTCGTAAGAAGGTTTAAGGCTCACTGGAGGTTGGGGTTTGACATGAGTTGACACCTCAATGGTTGACATTTGCATTTTTGACTACTTCAGAGTCTACGGTTTGACCTCTCGTGTGCTAGTCTTGGTTGGGGATTCTAACCTTGTATTGGCAGATGTCTGTGAGTCTTGGGTAGTACTAATAGTGTTGGGTAGGGTTGTATTAGAGTTATCAAGTTGCGGTTTCAATCGATGGACTCGTTGAGGGTTGGTGTGGACATGGTTGGACTCTATAGGTTTCACAGCTTGAGCTTTTTGCAGCCTTAGTGCATGATCTGTCACGTGGCTCTACATTGGTGGGTTTGAGGGTGGTGTTTGAGTAGTGCTACTAGCCAACTTAACTTTAGGCACCCATATCTAGGCATTGCCCTCAGAATAGCCTTGCGCTTGTAATAAGGCATTGGGGACACATTGCAGCTTGAGTATTCGTCAATGCCTATAGTTTCTTTTTTGCCTTCTAGGCCTTGACCATGAGTTCCTAGACTTGCGAGGTCATGGTTGCCTACTCCTTGGCGGCACTCCTTGATGTTTAGGTACCCACTTGAATTGTGGTTTAGGGGCATTAGCTTTGATCTCAGAGGTGCATTGGTAGTGCAGAGTGGCGGGTTGTGACAAGTCTCGACCCCCCTCCTTAGACTTGGTGGTGGATTTCTCTACTGGTGGTCTCGCGAGTGCCTTGATGAACCTGTGCTGCCCTTGCTAAAAGCTGTGACTATTCGTACATTGCCCATGGCCACTTGAATGCTATGTGAGTCATAGTTGACATTACAATATGCTTGCTTTTTAAATGAGCATTCTAACACCGATTCTTGACCAACATCTTTTGTGTTTGGCAACACATAAAAGATCATGGGTATGCTTTCACACTCGATAGAGGCTGTTACTTTACACTCCCCCCTAGAAGGGCATATAATTGACCTCCAAATGGGCAAAGTTTGGCGTTGGTAGGTTGTAGTTGTGGGTGGCCAATTTGAGTCCAATGATCATGAGTTAAGATATTGAAATCAGCTCCCTCATCAATCAATGCGTTGAAGGTATGTGTCTGTTGGGCAGTGACCATTATGCACAGGTATGCGGGTGCTACTACCTCCTCATCTTCTTCCTTAACTTCTATTAATGTGGTGACTTGGACTTTCACAGGGGGCTCTAGCATGGGAGGCTCGTGTAATGGGTGCATGGGAGGGTAGTACTTCTTTATCTGGCTCCCATTGAAGAAGCCTATGCCCTCTCCCTTGAGGGTCTCAAGCTCTACATTGTCGATTTGGCTGATAGTGCGGACTCAAAAAGTTCCCAATCCCGTGAAATTCATATTCTATTTGTGGCCTTTTATTGAGTACAAAAACACTAAGTCACCTTATTCAAATTCTTGCTGCTTGATGTGCTTGTCAAACCAACTCTTGCAATGCTTCGTTTATGAAAAGGACATACTCTACTTTCACTTGTAATTGCTGCATCAAAACACTCTTGCCTTGAAAGGACATTGTAGATACTCTTTGGGAGGATATTGGCATTAACTTGGATTATCCTTGGTAGCCCATAATAACAGGGAATTCAAGGGCTGAAGCTTACCTTGTGATCCTTTTCGGTAATCTTGGTAAATTATGGGTTGTTCATGGTTCTTATGTGTAACTACAAGCTATACTCTATGTAAAAAAGTCTCAAGGACATCTTTTAACACTATTATGTGATACTTTTAGTCTCTTCTTCTCAACCAAAGTTATGGTATTTCAGGGTTGAAACCTGTAATCACAGATTCTTCTTCATCAACAATCATTGCAAGTACAAACTAGACTTGTATTCTCCTCTACATAGTATTTTGCTTCCTCTTCATTCAAGGGAGGAATTAAGAAGTCTTTTGCTGGTTTCTTACCATGCTTTGGAATTAAACTTGGCTGATTTAATAGTCATTCCATAAGTTGAAGCTTTATGCAGCTGCTTTATTCAAGTAACATTGATCTAAGTCATGATTCTCATGATCTTTTTGTGAAAACTAACAACAGTGATGCTAGATCCATAACCTTGAATCATTCAAAGACTGATATAGGCAGTCTTTATCTTGAACTTCTATCTTCATTGTACTAATCAGTTAGACCACATTCTTCTCCTTGCCTAGGCTGAAATAGGCAGCTAAAATCATAGGCAAGGAAGGGCAAGACTCTTCTTGTATCATTTGAAGTTGTTCTCTTGTTTGCAATTCATCCATCCTTGTGATCATAAGTTTCAAGCTCTTAACCCATTTATGCAACTGTCTTATGTATAAATCTATCTTTCCAAGATAAGCCAAAGTATACAGTGAATTGAAGGTTGTGAATGTTCCTCTTGAACCCTCAAAAACTCACTTGTATCTACCTATCCCTTGAAGACACATCTCCATCTATCTTGTCTAGTTTTCTTGCCAAACCCCTGTGGTGACCTTCAACCCTATGTGCAGGACAACGGGCTGTCATGTTTCCGTTGAAGTGCCCTCATGCAATTTCACGATGTGCTTCTGCAAGTGTGCCATGCATCTCATGTTCGCATACACATCTACGTAGGAAGCCATTGTGTCCTAACCTATAGAGATGTTCTACAATCAACTGATAGGGTTGTATTTTGAGGATGAGTCACCTAAGTTGAGCCTTATCGATACATCTTTTAGGTAGTTTGTGCTCCAGCACAAACCACTTGGACTATGTCGTCTGCCTAGTATGGTATTAGGTCAGCTAGTCCGTTTCGTTAGACAGGTTAAACAGATGTGCATCAGGCAAGTCATCCATGATGCCCTGTCCAACGGCTTCTCCTGTGGGTATGCAAGACATATGGTCAACCATGTAGTGATGCTTCCCTTTTCGTACTACCACAAAGAAGTCAAACTCTAGAAGCACAAGTAACCATTGAGCAATTCGTCCCATAGCGCAGGGTTTGTTAACAAGATAAAGCAAGGCTTCATGGTCAACAAAGAAGACAAAGGGTGTACCCAAAAGTGATAACCCAAAATTTATGTAAGAAAAAGACACAAAATATGGTCTACATCGGCAAAAAAAAATATTCAAGCAGCTATCATTGACAATATTCTTTGTAATTTGCCATGGTATTTTAGTGGATCCACATTGTAAAGCCATGAGCATGAGAAGTAGTGTGTGTGTTTTGCAAAAGTTGAAAGGTTTTAATGTTTCAATGTTCATAGACCTCCTTTCTAAGGTCTAAGAATGCTAATGTAAAACAAACCCTTAAAGGAATATGAAAAGGTGGAAATGAAGAGCCATGCAATTTGTGGGAAAAGGTGGTTTGGGGAGTTACAACTTCTCTTCCTCTCCTTTATCTAGCTTCTTGCACGTATCTTCTTTTCTCTCTTGCATTGGCACAACTCTTGCTCTCTTTCCTTTCTTGTGCTCTCTTGCTTTATCTCTCCCATGGAAGAAGGAGAGAGTGAAGGCTGAAGATGATGGTCATATTTCTTGTGTGCCCAATTCTTGTGTGTGAGCATGGTTTCTTGTTGAGAGGAAGGGTGTTTCTTGTAGGTTTTTAAGGGCACGGGCATTGTAGATGCCACCATGAGGCCCGCTCTCTCGGTAGATTAGGTACTATCACTACAAGGGAATGGGGCAATAGTGACGGCCATTTGCGACGTAAAAAAGCGGTGTCGCTAAAAGCTTCGCTAATTTTAATGCGTCGCTAATAGAATTAGTGACGCATATAGCGATGCTAATAGCGACGCTGGTCAGAGGAAAAAGTTTCGAAAACCCAAGCATAATATTTGTCGAGAAAACATTTGCGAGAAAGAATGAAAGAGAGAGTGAGAGAGCTTAAAGCTTTGAGAGAGAGAGAGAGAGAGAGAGAGAGAGAGAGAGAGAGAGAGAGAGAGAGAGAGAGAGAGAGAGAGAGAGAGAGAGAGAGAGAGAGAGAGAGAGCTCATCACCATTGTCACGGCTGCCCGCTGCTATACATGAAGAAGAAAAAGAAGTGTGCAAGGGAGAAGGGAGGGAAGGTGCAAAGAGAAGGTACAAAGGGTTTCATCTTCAGGCCTTTGAGGTAGGTACATTGCCTCTTCTTGCTTTATTTTTATGTTCTCTTGTTTTCTTTTTTTGTTTTTCTTTGCAAAGAGATACATGGAAAGAGAGGGAGGGAGAAGAATGAAGGGAGAGGAAGAGAGAAAGAGGGAGAGAAAGGAAACAAAGAGAAAGAGGAAGAGAGAAATGAGAGATGAAGGGAGGAAGAGAGGATGAGTGAGAGAAACAAAGAGAGAGAGAGGGGAGAAAGAAAGAAAGAAAGTTATATTAACGTCTTCTAAAGACCAAAACTGGCCTATGAGACAAACTGTGATACAACTGATGAGGTCCAGCTATCCAAAATAAAAGTACTGAATGAAAAGCTAAAAACTGGAAATTGAAAATACGGTGCTGTGAGTGTGATAAGTGTCGTATATGTATATGTGCATATGTAGCTCTGGTACTCTAGATAATGGCTACAAAAGGGGAACAAATGTCGGCTGTGATAGGGGAACAACTGTCGGTTGTGATAAAGTGGTGCGATGTGTATATGTAACAGATGCAGGGAGATATACTATCCTGGGATGTAGTGGCAGTCGTCGAAGTCGCTAATAGCAGGTGATCCCTCCTGGATGCAGGATGTGGTACATCGGCGGTGGAGAAAGAGCAAACTGGAGATCTGAGATCCAATGTGTCGAGTGTCGTCGGATCTCAGTCTGCTGTTGATGTAGATCAAGAATCCTCCGGATCTCCTGTCGGTGTGGCTGTGGGGTTCGAAACCCCCGGATCCTCGTGCGGCATCGGGTACACTGGTCCTCAGCCTGCTGTAGTGTGAGCCCGGAGGTCTGGCTGGAGGCTGGTATAGTAGCTCTCACTCTGTCTATCTGAAAGAACTGTGTAATAGTCGTTTGGGTGGGCCCCTCCCTGACTGGGACCCGCTGTGTGCTCTGCTCTCTGATGTGCCATGCCTCTCCCAGAAAACGGCCAAATGATCTCTGATCCATATCAGTCATACATCCCTGAAGTGAGCTGCTCAAAGTGTATCTAGATCTCAACTTTGAGTATGCCGGGCATCTGAGAACAAAATGCTCCTCACTCTCCATCTCTGATCTGCAAAGGGGGCATATCCTCTCCTCCCGTGGGATGCCACTGGCTCTGCCACTCTCAATCATAAGCTGATGTGATGATACCCTGAGCTGTCCAATAAGAACTCTCAATCCATGTGGCATATAGATCTGCATATATCTCGGAATCTCTATGAATCCCTGCTCTGATATGCTCAAGAACTGTGTATAATAATGTGCCATCTTCGATGGCAGTGGCTGTGCAGGGCTGATCCATGTCCTCTGTATATAAATATGCCATATCTCCTATCTGATGACTCTGTTCCTCTCAGAGAGAGAGAGGGTATAAGTGGGAGCCTGAGTATCATATAGAAGAGGTGGGAGTCTATCAATGTCCAGCCCATGTCTGTCAAACCAAGCTCTAGTCTGTGCATACCATGATGTGGTATCCCCCGCTCGAGCCATCTCCTGAGATGCCATATATGCTCTATATGCAATGCGATCTCTGTCCATATCCTGAAATTTGTGTAGGAAGCAGACTGTCTGAAATAATGCCTCGACTAGCATGGGCGGTGTGGCAAGCTCTGCTCGCACAATGTCATGTGGGACTGAGGCCTTGCTGCGAATCAATCTAGATATCATGATCACTTGAGGTCTCTCCATCAATGTTCATACATAATCGGCAAGGCCTGGCCCCCATATAGCTGCTCCATACATCAGTGCTGGAGTGACTAGAGTATCAAAGAGCCACCCCTTGGTGTGGGGCTCCTGGAAGTGTGCCTGATAACACTGTCGCTCCATAAGAGCCAATGCTGAGTATCCTCTAGTGAGGCGGTCACGAGCTGCCTGTGTCATCGAGAAAGTCCCTGAAGCTGCTGTAAAGGTGACTCCCAAATATACATATGATCCAGTGACCTCAATACTCCCTCCTGCTGCCATGAAAATACTCTATCTGCGTATCTGAGCTGATGTATGGAATATAAGAATCTTGGTTTTACCAAGGTTCACTGTCATGCCTCTCTATATGCAAAAATCATCCAATGCTAATAAATGTTGCTGTAATCCCTGAGCTGAGTCTGAGACCAACACAATGTCATCTGCATATAGTAAGATATGAACTGTGGCTCCACTGAGATCTATACCTCCACCGGCTCGCTGTTGAATAAACTTTGCTATCTCATCAATGTATAGCCCAAATAGAGTCGGTGAGAGTGGGCATCCTTGTTTCACACCAATGGTGCTCACAAGGGGATCTGATATACCTCCCGGACATCTGACTCTGCCAGTAACCCGCTCATATAGTGCATAAATACCCCACATCATGTCATCATCCACCCCCAGATCAAGTAGGCGTCTGAAAAGCCTCTCTCTCGGAACCATGTCAAAGGCTTTGCGGAAATCCACAAAGCAACAGTACAATCTCTGTCTCTTCACTCGTGTCTGGTTGATCAGACAACGGAGAGTGAAGATGTGGTCTATGGTAGAAAATGCCCGTCTGAACCCTGCCTGTCCTGTTGTGCGCATGCACTCTCTCTCTGCTAGCGTGCTGAGCTCCTCCTCCATCACCGTGCCATAAAGTTTGGACAAAACTGGCCCAATCATGATGGAAGGAAGAGAGAAGGAGGAGGTAGAAAAGAAGGGCGAGATAAAGAGAGGAAGGAGAGTGAAAAGAAGAGAGAGAGAGGGAGAAAGAGAGATAGAGAGAAAAAATAGAGAGTGAGAGAGAAATAGGAAAACAATGAGAGAATGAGAGAGAAGGTTAATAAAGAAAAGTAAAGGGAGAGGGGGAGAGAGAGATAAAGAGAGACGGGGTGACATTTCTTTCAATATATTTGTTTCTTAAGCTTTTTATTTTCTATGTTTGATTGTCTTTGCAATGAGATGAGTTGAGTGAGAGTGGGGAGAGAAGGAGGGAGAGAAATAGAGAGAAGAAGGGAGGGGAAGGAAGAGAGAGATGGTGAGAAATAAAAAACGGGAGAGAGAGGGGCTTCATAAAAAAGTGTCAAAACCCGAGCATGGCATTTTACAGGTTTGTAAACAAGCGAGAGAGAGAGAGAGAGAGAGAGAGAGAGAGAGAGAGAGAGAGAGAGAGAGAGAGAGAGAGAGAGAGAGAGAGAGAGAGAGAGAGAGAGAGAGAGAGAGAGAGAGAGAGAGAGAGCCGCCATCCACGAAGAGGGAGGAGACAAGTGTAAAGGAGAAGGAAGGAACTCCCGAAGGAGAAAAAAAATGAGAGAAGTACGAAGGGATTCTTCTTCAAGCTTTGAGGTAAGTGCATTATTTCTTCTCTATTTACTTCTCTCTTTCTTTTTGTTGATGAAGAGTGTATAGAGAGAAGAAGTGAGAGAGATCAATGTGCGCGAGGGAGACTGATTGAGAGAGAGAGAGAGAGAGAGAGAGAGAGAGAGAGAGAGAGAGAGAGAGAGAGAGAGAGAGAGAGAGAGAGAGAGAGAGAGAGAGAGAGAGAGAGAGAGAGAGAGAGAGAGAGAGAGAGAGGGGTCGCTACCACCGCCAATCCATCCACGACAAAAAGAGAGGGGACAACTGCAAAGAAGAAGGAGGGAACCCATGAAGGAGAAGAAGAAGAAGGAGAGAAGCGCGAAGGGATTCTTCTTCAAGCTTTGAGGTGAGTGCATTATCTCTTCTCTCTTTGTTTTTCTCTTTTCTTTACTTCTCTCTTTCTTTTTGTTGATGAAGAGTGTATAGAGAGAAGAAGTGAGAGAGATCAATGTGTGCAAGGGAGATTGAGAGAGAGAGCAAGGTCGCTGCCACCGCTAATCCACCACAAAAAGAGAGGGGACAACTATAAAGAAGAAGAAGGGAACCCGTGAAGGAGAAGAAGAAGAAGGAGAGAAGCACGAAGCGATTCTTCTTCAAGCTTTGAGGTAAGTGCATTATCTCTTCTCTCTTTGTTTTTCTCTTTTCTTTACTTCTCTCTTTCTTTTTATTGATGAAGAGTGTATAGAGAGAAGAAGTGAGAGAGATCAACGTGCACAAGGGGGGGAGAGAGAGAGAGAGAGAGAGAGAGAGAGAGAGAGAGAGAGAGAGAGAGAGAGAGAGAGAGAGAGAGAGAGAGAGAGAGAGGTCGCTGCCACCACCAATCCACCACAAAAAGAGAGGGGACAACTGTAAAGAAGAAGGAGGAAACCCGTGAAGGAGAAGAAGAAGAAGGAGAGAAGCGCGAAAGGATTCTTCTTCAAGCTTTGAGGTAAGTGTATTATCTATTCTCTCTTTGTTTTTCTCTTTTCTTTACTTCTCTCTTTCTTTTTGTTGATGAAGAGTGTATAGAGAGAAGAAGTGAGAGAGATCAACGTGCGCAAGGGAGATTGAGAGAGAGAGAGAGAGAGAGAGAGAGAGAGAGAGAGAGAGAGAGAGAGAGAGGTCACTGCCATTGCCAATCCACCACAAAAAGAGAGGGGATAACTGCAAAGAAGAATGAGGGAACTCGTGAAGGAGAAGAAGAAGAAGGAGAGAAGCGCGAAAGGATTCTTCTTCAAGCTTTAAGGTAAATGTATTATCTCTTCTCTCTTTGTTTTTCTCTTTTCTTGACTTCTCTTTTTCTTTTTGTTGATGAAGAGATGTATAGAGAGAAGAAGGGAGATATATCAACACAAGGGAGATTGAGAGAGAGGGAGAGAGAGGCTGCTACTGCCACTACCATTGCCACCGCATCCACTAAAAGAGAGGGGACAACTACAAAGGAGAAGGAGGGAACCCCCAATCTCTGTCTCTTCTCCATCTTGCCCTCCTCGAGCTTGCATGGCAGGCACCAAGCAAGCATGTCCCCGTTTCTCGGCCATGGGAAGGCCTCATGCCAAAGCCCGCCACATGGAGCACAAGGTGGAGCCTCCTCTAGTGCAGCAGGTGCTCCCCATAGAGCACAATGACCACCAGAGAAGAAGAGGAGATGGAAACTGGGCACTATCGCCCTTCGAGAGATAAGGAGAATGCAGTGCGGATACGAGCTTCTCATCTTGAAAAGATCTTTTCATAAGGACGTTGTTCGGAAAGTCATGCAAGACTTAGAGCTGAAAGGGATGGAAAGATTTTGGGCATGAGTGCGAGATAGCCCACCAGTAGGAAGGTAGACTGCTGCAACTATGACGATAGAAAGAAGAGCCTACATGATGTACTACATGTACCTTCTATTACCAAGAATCTATTGTCGATTGGACAGATGGTAGAACAAAATTTGCAAGAATATACTGTTGGTTAGATAGATGATTTCAACTGATATACATGGTTGTACATTCAGAAGTACAAGGATGAGGTACTCGATGTCTTTAAGCAAATGGGTTTATAAAGAGAAATGCAAGTTAGATAGTTCATTGGAAAGGTATAAAGCTAGCTCGTTGCAAAGGGATATGCACAATAATACGGTCTAGATTATGAGGAGACTTTTAGCTTGGTTGCCAAGATGGAAATGGTGAGAATAGTCATTGCATTAGCGGCTTCTAAGGGCTGAAAATTATGAAAAATGGATGTAAAAAATGCATTCCTGAATGGTGACTTGCTTGAAGAGGTATATATGGAGTAGCGTGAAGGTTACGTACACAACCTGAGGTGTATATGGATGCTAGCTAGCAACCTCGTCTATCATGCTAGATCCAAACACATAGAGATTCATTACAATTTCATCAGAGAAATGGTACTTGCAGGATAGATTGATCTACTTCATGTGAAGACAGAAGACCAGGTAGCCGATATCTTTACCAAATCACTTGGTAAAGAGAAATTCGTTCGTTTCAGGGATCTACTTGGAGTACAGCAACTAGTATGAGCTCAAGAAATGGAGTTTGAGAAGGGGGAGGATGAGCTTGATTCTTTTGATCTTAAAACACCTCCATCCATTGAGATTGTGGGTGAAGACAAGAAAGAAGAGATAGAAGATGACTTAGATGTAGGTGAAAACAAAAAGAAAGAAGTAGAGCTTAGAGATACTACCACTCCCTATATAAGTTTTTCTTGCTCCAACACCATGGTATAACTCTTACAGATGTCCAAATGCTCCCCCAAAAAGACTTGAGCAAGTTTGAAATAAGCTGGAGTGAACAGAAGATCAATGGGACTTATTCATACCTCAGGGTCTTGACTATAATGAAAGCTTGAAGTGAAGCTCTTCTTCTTGGGCCTAACAAGTGATAAAAAAGCTCATTGAGTAATACTTTTTTGAATCGATTATATCTAGCTTTTGCAATCACAAGCTCTTTTTCTTCTCAGGCCTAAGTAAGTGATGAAAAAACTCCTTGCGAAATACCTTTTCAAATTAATTATATCTAGCTTTTGCAATCAAAGGATTCGGTTTAAAAAAAAAAATATGATACGCAATTTTTAGACATTAGGTGTAGGTGACATTGGCAAATGAATGATGCAAGAATATTTAGTGCATATAGCTAGAAGGGTGGCAGGGCTGCATGCCCTACCACCTAAATTTTTTTCCCTCTATAACTATTGCTATTTGCGTTGGAAATTTACTCTGCAACTGTTGCTATAAGCATCGCTATTTGCGTCACTAACCCAAATAGTGACGCTAATAGTGATGCAAATAGCGACGCTAATAGCGACATAAATAGCGACGAATCGATTGCGTCACTAATAGCGATGATGGGGGTAATTTTTTCCATGAATAATTCCGTCACTTTAAACGTCGCTATTGGGTCTATATGTTGTAGTGTATCCTTGGGCTATTCAAAAAGGTAATGCCAAAATTTCTTCGTAGCAAACACCATGGATAACCCTTCCCTCTCTGTGGTGGAGTAGTTCATCTCAGTATTCATGAATTGTTTGCTAGCAAAGCTCATTGGATAGTCTAAATTGTGTTCACCTAGTTGGCACAACATAACCCCCATGATAGACTTTGAGGCATCAATATGAATGTGAAAGGTTATGGTCCGGTCTAGGGCTCATAAGATTGGTGTTGTGGTTAGAGCCTTCTTCAGCTCTTTGTATGCGTGCTGGCATTCCTTGGTTCTTTCAAATATCACCAAAAATTTGTATAGAGACCTAGCAATTAATGCATAGTTTAACACAAATCATATGTAGTACCCTGTATGGCTGAGGAAGCACTGCACTCCCTTGTAGTCGGTTAGTGGTGGATGATCGATGATAGCCGTGACTTTAGAGAAGTTGGTGGTAATGCCATTCTTTGACACCACGTGCACTAGGATGCATCCGTTCTTCACTCAGAATTGGCATTTCAAGGGGTTCAACAAGAGACGATATAGTCTACATCTATCAAAGACTGCTCGGAGTTGGCCCAGATGTGCATTCCAAGTGGAGTGGACACATAGATAATTGACAAATAACTCTAACCCTTGTCGGAGCATGTCTTTGAAAATGGAACACATGAGCCTTTGAAATGTGGCTAGTGCGTCAGTCAACCCGAAGGGCATGACTACCTAGGTGAAGATGTCCCACTCAGTAGCAAAGGATGTCTTTCCTATGCACATCATCCGGATGTACTTGCACTTGGTTGTATCCGGAGAAGCTATCAAGGAAACTATAGGCCTCTTTACTAGCCACCCTCTTGAGCATATGATTAGTGTATGGTAGCGGATAATTGTCTCTCTTTGTGGTAGCATTGACTTTCTTGTAGTTGAAGCATACTCTGATTTTTCCATTCTTCTTCATTACAATCACTATGGGTGACACCCAATCCGTGTGCTCAATTTCATAAATGAATCATTGAGAGCGGAATTTTGGTGTCGGCAATTGCTTAAAAATAGATTAAAAATATGAATATTAAGGGAAAAATATCCAATGTCAAAGGCGGCGGCTCGATCTAGGACGATTTTAAGCACCAAAGTGCTTTAAAGGTGCCCGAGTGACACTTGTTGATTTTTCATAAATTTTCAGACAGTCGTGCGGGTTGACACGAGCTACTGGCCAATGCGGGATGCTAAGCCGGACGCCCAGGATTTTTCAGAGTTCAATTCCGAGTCCGGATGGGAAAATGGCCAAGAAGTTGGGCAAGATTTGAAGAGGTGGACATTGGAGTGGCCAAAGTGGACATGACCTTTGGGAGCCCAAGAAATTTTATGCCACATGAAAGTTAGATGAAGGAAATCGTGGAGAGAGAGAGAAGAAGCCCACGCCTGGATCACGTCGAAAATTGCGCCATCATGGTGGGAGATGCCTCATGCAGCCTGCACACAACCCCCCCAACAGACATTGGCCCTTGCTTCCCTCCTGAATGCTGACTCTATCGCCTGTTTTCACTCCTCAATTGATGGCCTAAATGCTGAGATAGAAATCTAGTCTTTCTCTCTCCTCCCTCTCTCTCTTCTAAGGGGGAATTCATGTGGGAAGAGAAAGGAAGAAGAAAGAATGATGGAGGCTTGTCCGGCATCGATCGGATTGCTCCACGGGCTGGAAATGGTGATTTGTGATCGTCATGAGCATGAAGTGCTGCTGATTTCCAGATTTGCAGCCATGGACATGAAACCCGAAACACACAAATAAGCGGTAATTCAATTTTTTCAAAGGAAATTTGATATTTCATGACTTTTGATTGATAAAATGTTGTTCATGTGGGCTAAAAATTGTTTATGTTGTTGTTTTCCATGAGTATTTGTTGATCATAATTAGAAAATCAGAAAAACATGCATCTTGTGTCTCAAAATAATACACTAAAACACGTAAAGTATGGAAAATCAAGGGAAAATGATGTCTTTGGGCATAGAAATGGGAAAATGAATAGGAACACCAACTAAATTTTCATTTTTGTTGCAAGAAGGAACTAAGGGCCACAGCCCATAACCTATTTTGAATTTTCAGAAATTAAATAATGCAGAAAATAAGGAAAAATACAAGGAAAATAGATAAAAATCATAAAAAATAGGGGAAAAATGCATTTTGGGTGCGGAAAATTAATAAAAATTAAGAACAATATTTGTGAATGGTTGTGGAGACTGAAGCATGAGGATTTGCCTCAGTTCATCCCCACCTTCTTGTTCTAGTGTGTTTTTCCGCTCTTTACATATAAAATGATGGCAAAATGCCCTATAAATCTATACCACAATGCAACATTTGATCGATGGGAGGGTAGAGTGGTTAGAATGTGTCTAAATGTGGAGTCAAATGAATGAAAAGATTGCTAGCTTTTGGGTGCATGCCATATAGGTCGATGAATAATTATAAAATAAGGGCCTAGTAGCACGAGGGTTTCCTCGGTGCTATGTTCGTGCAACGCCGCATAAGAACGGTAGTTGAAAATCATTGAAAGGATGTTTTCCACATGTGCACAATATTGATTTCATAATTGTTTGAGCACTTGGCATCCACACTATGCATAAATCATGGAAATATTTAAAGGTATCAGAAATCCTGGATGCACAACAATTGTTTTCATTAGGACCTTGACCCACGTTGAGTGAGAGACAGGATACCCTAAGCCATAGGCTAGTCGTGGGGTCCAAGGGAAAGAGAAGTAAGGACAATGGTACATTCCTGTATACGATTAAATGATACCTTGAGTGGATTTTGTACGGAATGTTTATATGTTGAGCGACGCATTGAGGGGCCAATCCCCAAGGTGTAGGAGAGTCGCAGAGGGGTGGCGGCATTCAGCCGTTGGAGGACCCCCTATATCTGTGCTTCGTGCCATTAGGAAATGTGCAAGGGACTCCCTCTGAGGAGTAGTGGGTGAGAGAAGAGTGGACTACAAACGACGTAATACAAACGCGAGACATTTAGGAAGACAATGTATGTGTCATCAACGCTCCTGGCCGCGAGGCCGTGGGGTTGTTGAGCGTGTGAGATAGAGGTTCGGCTAGTGCACGAGTCAGTGCTGGCCCGTTCTAGGTTCCATCAGTGGTGCGTCTGCCGGGAGCCGCTTAAAAGTGGTGGTCCTCGAACCATGGTTGTCTAGGGACCAACTAGTAGTTTATGCCAAAGGATACTGTGATTGATCCGTTATTTATCGATAAGCATCGTCTAGTAGAAAAAATCAAAAGCAAGAGAGAGACAAAAGAGCTAGGCGACGTGCTGAAATTTTTAGGAGATATTCCCCTAAGCGTAGCGGTGCTGAACCCTTACGAGGGAGTGGATCTAGTGATCTTGGGGCTACAAGCAGTAAGTTAGGAGAAGGTGGAAGCTCTAGTGCTCCCCTTTCTTCCATAAGCCAGTCTATATCAAGTGCGGGAGGTGTAACCCCACCGTCCCCTATTCCTAGTGCAAATCCAATCCTCGTCATGGCGCAACCTATTGCAATTCTAGTAGGAACGATGGATTTGCCAGCTCTAGGTTACCTGCTACCCATTTTTAATGGGTTAGTTGAGGAAGATGCAGAACTCCACATTAGGGAGTTTCAAAAGCTGATGTTTAACTGTCGCATCCAAGAAGAAGGACATTTAATGATGTTCTTCAATATGACTCTCAAAGGAAGAGCCGCTATATGGTATCATGGTTTAGAAGCCGGAACCATATTGAATATTGATGCATTTTATGGAGCTTTTCGAAGGGAGTTTGCCCCTGAAAGGGGTGGGCAATATTGGTTGCATGCACTCAACGTGACCCGCCAAGAACCACACGAGGATATTCGTGCTTATGCAAAGAAAATAAAAGAGGTTTTCCGTAAGTTGGACACCTCTATTCCTATCCCTGCAGCTGCCCAATTGCAATATTTCCTACATGGTTTGGACTTTAATATCCAATTGCAGTTGAGTAGTGTCCCCTTGGGGGATATAGATACTGCCATTACACGAGCACAAGAGGTGGAATCCCGACTACAAGCAGCCTATGCTTTTCGAGGCAATTCGGATATGGGTGTAGTATTGGGAAACAATATGGCAATGGCCAATGGCAGTAGTGGCCAAGGGATTGCGATGGCTAACCCTAATGGGAGAGGGAACATGATGCAGAATGTCCCTTTATTACCAGCTCCCCCTAGCATATCGATGCCTACGGGCAGTCAAATGGCTCCGAATGGTGGAGGCCAGGCAGTCAATTCTAATACCATGCCTGTGGCTCAACAACCAGTGCCTAATCGAATAGTTAGGCCTATGGAACGACATGGTAATGACCAAGGCTATGAGTCGAGCGCTTCCAATGTTCTTGGCGAGGTTAAGGACATGATGAAGCATTATACCGACATGATTACGGAGCAGTATCGGCAAATAGCCGTTGATGTCAACTTCCTTAAAAAACAACAAAATTTGATAGGAAGTAGATACCCAGAGGAGGGTGCACCTTCAAGGTTCAGTTGCAAATGGTGTGGTGGGCAGCACTATCCAAGAAATTGGCCAAATGTTAAGTGCGACATCTGTGGAAAATCCGGCCATTTAGCAGCTACTTGCTGGAGTAAGATTAGTTCCCTCCAGCGCGGTAGTCGGCAACCAGGGCCTGTTAATCATCGTGTGCAAGGAAATGATTCCCAACGAGAAGACGGGCCTAAACAAATACTTCAACGACCAAACACTACAATAGAGGAGCTACCCAGTGGTAGTGGGGTTAGTTTGATTGAGGCTGTACACGTTAATGATGCTGAAACCTCTAATCTGTGAGCTGTTCTTACAAGAGGTCAAAAGGGTAGAGAAGCCGACAAGGATAAGCCTGTCGACGGAAACCCTAAACAAGGCGACAAAGGAACACAAGTTTTGGATCCTGCCATGGAAGGGGGACCTTTGAAGCCCGTGGAAAGTAAAGCCGATAAGGAACCACCAAAGAAGAAGGTGAAAGTTAAAAAAGAAGCAATAAAGCCGGTTCAGCGACCTAAAGAGCAGATGGTTTGGCGTGAAAAGCGAACTCTATCGAACTATCATGAATTTGATTTGGCGAGCTCTCTCTGTGAAGTCAAGCCGGATGTGAATCTTTTACAGCTTATTAAGCTTTCCCCAGGAGTACACAAGGAATTTAGAAAGATCCTACGTACCGGGTATATCGTAGAACCTTTGGGTATTACGCGAGTTGGTGATGACTGGTTCGAGCATGCTGAGAAGCATTGCCCAAGGGTTGCAGCCTATGTCGATGGGATATTAGTAGATTATGCCATTGTCGACACGGGATCATCTGTTAACATTATGAGTTTTGAACTGATGGAAAGGTTGGGTCTTGCGATCCAGAAAGATACCTCCACAATTCTCAGAATGACAGATGATAGTTTGAGACAGCCGGAAGGCTGCATTACTAAGGTCCATGTCACCGTTGCAAATGTAGAATGCCTGTTGGACTTTAGGGTGATTCGTTTTGCAGGGCGTCCAAGTTACCAAGTATTACTCGGATGACCTTGGATCTTGCAAGTGGAATGCCAAGTAGATATACCCTTCGGTTGACTGATATTCGGTAGAGGTGCCCAGCGGGTGGTGGTTGATGCTTATCCTGAGTCCCCGCAGAGTGAGAGAGCTCCTCTATCTTCTACAGAATTGGAGACATTAGAGGATTTATTTGCCAGTGAGACATCATCAAGTGATGAGTCCAAAGAGGGATCCACCATGGAAGATATCTATCGGATCACTTTGAACGAGCCGATAGAGGGCCAAGATCGTATAAGAGATGTAGATGTTATCGAGCTAGACCTTGGTACGCCTGATGATTCGCGGCCAATCAAATTAGGTTCTATGCTCAGCACAGCAGAAAGGGAAGACTATGTGGCCTTGATTCAAGAATTCCGTGATATCTTTGCCTGGAGTTATGATGAGTTGAGAGGCATTCCTCCTAGTCTTGCTGTTCATACAATTCCGTTGAAAGAGGGCAGTCGTCCTGTACGACAGAAAGTAAGGCGTATGCCTTTCGAACTGAGGGACGGGCTGTTTGAAGAGTTACAAAAGCTTCGGAAAGCGGGTTTGATTTTTCCTGTGCAACACACAGAATGGTGTTCGCCAGTTGTGATGAGAAAGAAGAAGAATAATCAAATCCGATTATGTGTAGACTTTAGGGAGTTGAATAAGCAGACATTTAAGGACTACTACCCGTTGCCATTTATTGACCAGATTTTGGATCAATTAGCGGGTAGGGAGATATATTCGTTTATGGATTGCTTTGTAGGATACAACCAGATGGCAATTGCAGAAGAGGACAAGTTGAAAACAACTTTCATTACTGTATTTGGTACTTTTGCGTACCATGTGATGGCCTTTGAAATATGCAATGCGTCTAGTTCGTGGCAACGAACAGCAGATAAGACATTCGGTGACATATCCCCTGAAGAGTTGAAGGTGTTTATTGATGACTTAGGGGCTGTCACCGTGAGAGGAATGCAGCTGATCATTTTAAGAAAATGCTTTGAGCGTTGTAGACAATTTTGCATCGCCTTAAACCCATGGAAGTGTGTTTTTGGAGTACCTTATGGGCTATTGCTGGGTCACGTGGTCAGTTCAGTAGGAATTGCAACAGACCCCGAGAAGGTCAAAGTTATAGTTGCCATGGGTCCACCACGCACTCCGAAAGAAGTTCATAGCTTTCTGTCTTCGGTTGGTTATTACTATAGATTCATAAACGCCTTGGCAGAAAGAACGTTGCCGCTTACAAATTTATTGTCCTTTAGCTGTTCATTTGTATGGGGTGACCCTTGTAAGGTAGCATTCGAGGATGTGAAACAAGAGCTAGCAAGAGCTCCCGTTTTAAAAGCACCTAAAAGAGGTGAGGTGTTCTATATATTCTCAGCAGCCAAGATGTATAGTATTAGCTGCTGTTTGGTCCAAATTTGGGAAGAGAAGTGGTACCACCCGATTGCTTTTGCTAGCCGGAAGCTGGGGGTATCCAAGATCAATTATACGTACATGGAGAAGTTGTGTCTAGCGATGGTATTTGGGACCAAGAAATTTAGGCATTATATTATCTATGAGAAAGTCGTGCTTTATATGAAGGCGGAGGGACTTCGATTATTGATGAATAAGCTACAGCCGCCTGATCGTTTAGCAAAGTGGTTGATCACTTTGCAAGAATTTGATTACGAAATTCGTAGTAAGCCACCAAGGTTGCAAGGCATCGTGGAATGTCTTGTGGACTTTGGGGAGCCAAAAGAATCTGTGGCTGAAGGTAGTGACATGGAGTTGTTATTTAAAATAGATACGACATCTATTCCCCCTTGGTATGCTGCAATAACACATTATTTATCAACGGGAGAGGCGGGATCCGAGCTATCTAAAGCTGAGAGAAGGAAAATTAAGCAGCAAGCGTTAAAGTTTGCCTTGATCGCAGGTACATTATATCGGCAAGGGGTTGATGACATCTATCGCCGATGTGTGATGCCTGACGAGGTGCCATTCATTTTGGCAGAGTGCCATGATTCTGCTTGCGGAGGCCATTTTGCAGGATGGCTTACAGCACAAAAGGCTTTAAGAGCAGGTTATTGGTGGCCTATCATCTTCCAGGATGCGTTTGCATATATTAAGAGATGCGATATTTGTCAACGACATGATAGTCGAGAGAATAGGAAACGTCCACTCAACCCTATTATGGCGATACTTCCATTTGAGAAGTGGGGAATAGACTTTATGGGTCCTATTACTCCGTCATCGACTACGCAAAAGAGGTACATCATTGTAGCAACTGACTACTTCACAAAGTGGTTAGAAGCACGTGCAACAAGGAAAGATGATGCTAAAGAAACTGCTAGTTTCCTTTTAGAGCAGATAATATGCCGTTTTGGTCCGCCGAAAGAATTAGTGTCAGACCGCGGAACCCATTTCCTGAATAAGGTGATCAAAGGTTTGACAGAGATGTGGCAAATCAAGCATAACAAGACAACCCCATATAACCCGCAAGCCAATGGGCAAGTTGAAAGCACCAACAAGCAGCTTGTGGGCATTCTGTCCAAAATTGTGTCGGAAAAGAAACGGGATTGGGATAAAAAGTTATACGTGGCAGTGTGGGCCTATAATACGACTTTCAAACGAGCCACTGGCCATACCCCGTTCAAGTTAGTATATGGGGAGGAGTGTGTCTTGCCTTTAGAGATTGAGCTGCCGACTGTTCAATTTGCCTTTAGAGATTGAGCTGCCGACGTACTTTTTGAGCACTTGACGACACTGGCACATTTAGATGAGCTTAAGCTACAGAGTTTACTACACCAAGAAGTGGCGAAGCGCCGAATGAAGCAGCTACACGATCTCAAAGCCAAGAAATACACCTTGAAGAAAGGACAGCTTGTTCTGTATTATGACGCACGACGTGAATTATTTCTAGGCAAGCTAGAGCCCAAATGGGACGGGCCCTATAGGATCGTTAGAATAGGAAAGAATAAATCCACAGTCTTGTTAGCCGACCTTGAGGGGATAGAATTTAAAAATAAGGTTAATCTTAATAAGATTAAACCTTATCATTTCTGATTGCACTAATACTATGACTGCCTTGCAGGTCTAGGCGAGATCGATCAAATATCTGCAAGGAAATCGTGATAGAGGTTGATGGGTCGTCTGATCCCTTATTTAGAACACCCATATTTAGAACAGAGGTATCATCAGGGAAAGCTCATTTGGTGGAGCAAAGGATACAAGGTGATTGAGCAAAAAGGCGGGACATTTATTTGGGAGATCAAGGTCTTCTGCCATCACTGCCTACAAATTTTGACGAGCATCCCTGTTGAATTCAATGATGATGGAGGGATGGAGCCTACAGTCCACCCGTTGAATATGCTGAATTTCGATTATCATAATTACGAGTAGAGTTCCGGATGGCGGGATATGCAAACCCCTTATGGACGTACACCTTGTACTTTGATGGGGTGTCCAGGGGTGCATGCAAAAAAGGAAGTGTAGGAGTTGTCATCCGAGACCCCTGACGATGCATTGTCATGAAGTTAGCTGCTTATCTCGGGGTGAATTTTACCAATAATATGGTAGAATACAAAGCCCTGATTATGGGTTTGAATATTGAAAAGAAGGGTGGTATTCGCTAGTTAATGGTGAAAGGGGACTCTCAGTTGGTTTTAAATCAACTCAATGGGACGTATATGGTACGAAACCCCATCCTTTGCATGTACCATCATACTGCCATAGCCCTGCTAGACGAATTTGATAGAGTGTCTTTTCAACTGATTCCACGGAATTGGAATCAGTTTGCCGATTCATTGGCTAATTTCGCGTATGAAGAAGACCTCTTCTTTAATTGTGGCCCTTGTCCCGATATATCTATTGATGGTGAGACAGGACCTGGTCGTTTGTGGGGTATGCTTTCTGAACATGCCCTCTTTGGCAGACGATGGTTGATCTGGGTGATGCAAAGGGTAAGCGAGACTCATCTGCCTTTACTATCTTGGACCCATAGACTGATTAGACGACATGTGATGCGAACACCTCTTGCGATATACGCAGGAGGGATGGGTCATAATTTAATGCACCTAGTTTAGGGCTACGAACCCTGTTCCCCTGGGAATGGTATGCTTTGATGTCGATCATAGTTGTTTTCAGGAGGATGTTATGAGTAGTATTGTTTGATTTCATTAGGCCAAGAGGGCCAATCTATTGGCAAAGTCATGTTTGATTTCATTAGGCCAAGAGGGCCATTTCCCTGTCTAGTGCGGGTGCGTTTAATCGGGTTTTTGTTTTAAGTGTTGTGCTGGACAGGTTTCGTGATTCGTGGAATTTGGTGGAGCCTGGAGGAGCCTTTGCTGCGATGGAAGCTTTTTGTGGCCAATCCAGGTGATATCTCTCCTTTACGAGTACCTTTCTTTCATGTTATATGTGTATTTGTACTTGTCGAGGGGATATATTTTTGTTGGGGACCGGCAACCAAGGCATGAAGTCCCAGGTTCAGGCTAAGTATGTTTGAGGGAGGTCAGAGTAGTCATTGCCTCCTGTAAAGGCATTGTCAAGCATCGAAAGACCTATTTTAGAAGGAAGTCCTAGTGGCCCTGTTCTGCTAGCCTGCTAGGCAGCCGTTCTAGGAGTTCTTGTTAGTAGTGAGGCAGTTAGAGAAGCCTGCCAGAAGACAATAATAATGATGCCAAGAAACCCTCAACATCCCAAAAGATGAATATAAATACAAAGGCGTGTAAAAAGGGATTCTAACCCCTATCAAAGGAAAAAAAGAAAAGAAAAGGAATGAAAATGTATAGGCAGTTGATCATCACCTTGCGAAGGCCTGGTAGGTCCCTGGGGACGAGTCAGACCCGGGGCCGATACCTTGTCTTCCTAGGGGTGGCTTCTTGCTGGAAAAAAAAAAACAAAACAAAACAAGGAAGGTTGGAGCGAAAATAAAAGTGAGCGTTAGAAAAGGATTAAGTGTCGCCTTGCGAGGGCTTGGTAGGTTCTTGGGTGCCGAGACAGGTCCTGAGGCCGATGCCCTGTTCTCCTTGGGTCACTACGCTCAGCTCCCTCCTTTTTACATGCCCAAGTATGTTGATAAAATAAAAACCCTAAAAGAAGAAATGTACTGAAAGAAAATACTCCTTGATCAAGCTATAGGAGTCCTCGCCTTGTAGGAGCTCCTAGTTGTGTTGTCTTTAGTTGGTAAGTAGTGCAGACTACCACTTAGGGCAACCTCTTTGACAATTCTTTTTAGTTTGGCTGTGTTGGAGCAGGTGGTCCATCACTCGCTTTGGATCTTCTATTAGATGATGCTCGGCCTACTCCTTGTGGATGTCATGCCTTGGTTCTGTCCAGGGGTAGGGGAAGCATTGTGCTGAGTTTTATTATATATTTATTTTGTATCAGCTTGATGCTTCTTTGGTTGTTTATGTGTAGATATGTTCGTGGATTCGAAGGGCTGAGTCGCCCTATCCCGTGGTCGCCAATGAGAGCGGAATTTTGGTGCCGACAATTGCTTAAAAATAGCTAAAAAATATGAATATTAAGGGAAAAATATCTAATGTCAAAGGCGGCGGCTCGATCTAGGACGATTTTAAGCACCAAAGTGCTTTAAAGGTGCCCGAGCGACACTTGTTGATTTTTCATAAATTTTCAGACAGTCGTGCGGGTTGACACGAGCTACTGGCCAATGCGGGATGCTAAGCCGGACGCCCAGGATTTTTCAAAGTTCAATTCCGAGTCCGGAAGGGAAAATGGCCAAGAAGTTGGGCAAGATTTGAAGAGGTGGACATTGGAGTGGCCAAAGTGGACATGACCTTTGGGAGCCCAAGAAATTTTATGCCACATGAAAGTTAGATGAAGGAAATCGTGGAGAGAGAGAGAAGAAGCCCACGCCTGGATCACGTCGAAAATTGCGCCATCATGGTGGGAGATGCCTCATGCAGCCTGCACACAACCCCCCCAACAGACATTGGCCCTTGCTTCCCTCCTGAATGCTGACTCTATCGCCTGTTTTCGCTCCTCAATTGATGGCCTAAATGCTGAGATAGAAATCTAGTCTTTCTCTCTCCTCCCTCTCTCTCTTCTAAGGGGGAATTCATGTGGGAAGAGAAAGGAAGAAGAAAGAATGATGGAGGCTTGTCCGGCATCGATCGGATTGCTCCACGAGCTGGAAATGGTGATTTGTGATCGTCATGAGCATGAAGTGCTGCTGATTTCTAGATTTGCAGCCATGGACATGAAACCCGAAACACTCAAATAAGCGGTAATTCAAATTTTTTAAAGGAAATTTGATATTTCATGACTTTTGATTGATAAAATGTTGTTCATGTGGGCTAAAAATTGTTTAAGTTGCTGTTTACCATGAGTATTTCTTGATCATAATCAGAAAATCAGAAAAACATGCATCTTGTGTCTCAAAATAATACACTAAAACACGTAAAGTATGGAAAATCAAGGGAAAATGATGTCTTTGGGCATAGAAATGGGAAAATGAATAGGAACACCAACTAAATTTTCATTTTTGTTGCAAGAAGGAACTAAGGGCCACAGCCCATAACCTATTTTGAATTTTCAATAATTAAATAATGCAAAAAATAAGGGAAAATAGATAAAAACCATAAAAATAGGGAAAAAATGCATTTTGGGTGCGGAAAATTAATGAAAATTAAGAACAATGTTTGTGAACGGTTGTGGGGACTGAAGCATGAGGATTTGCCTCAGTTCATCCCCACCTTCTTGTTCTAGTGTGTTTTTTCGCTCTTTACATATAAAATGATGGCAAAATGCCCTATAAATCTATACCACAATGCAACATTTGATCGATGGGAGGGTAGAGTGGTTAGAATGTGTCTAAATGTGGAGTCAAATGAATGAAAAGATTGTTGGCTTTTGGGTGCATGCCATATAGGTCGGTGAATAATTATAAAATAAGGGCCTAGTAGCACGAGAGTTTCCTCGGTGCTAGGTTCGTGCAACGCCGCATAAGAACGGTAGTTGAAAATCATTGAAAGGATGTTTTCCACATGTGCACAATATTGATTTCATAATTGTTTGAGCACTTGGCATCCACACTATGCATAAATCATGGAAATATTTAAAGGTATTAGAAATCCTGGATGCACAGCAATTGTTTTCATTAGGACCTTGACCCACGTTGAGTGAGAGACAGGATACCCTAAGCCATAGGCTAGTTGTGGGGTCCAAGGGAAAGAGAAGTAAGGACAATGGTACATTCCTGTATACGATTAAATGGTACCTTGAGTGGATTTTGTACGGAATGTTTATATGTTGAGCGACGCATCGAGGGGCCAATCCCCAAGGTGTAGGAGAGTCGCAGAGGGGTGGCGGCATTCAGCCATTGGAGGACCCCCTATATTTGTGCTTTGTGCCATTAGGCAATGTGCAAGGGACTCCCTCTGAGGAGTAGTGGGTGAGAGAAGAGTGGACTACAAATGACGTAATACAAATGCGAGACATTTAGGAAGGCAATGTATGTGTTATCAACGCTCCTGGCCGCGAGGCCGTGGGGTTGTTGAGCGCGTGAGATAGAGGTCCGCGGCTAGTGCACAAGCCAGTGCTGGCCAGTTCTAGGTTCCATCAATCATGCTCTGTAGCTTATTAATTTCCTTCTTGATAGTGTGAGCATGTTTGGGATTCATTGGATATGGTTGCTACTTGACTAGTGTTGCGTCGGATGTCATTGGGATGTTATGAGTCACTATACTCGGATCTACCCCTCTTAGCTCGTTGAGGGACTAGGCGAATACGTCTATGTATTCTCGCAAGAGAGCAATGAGAGTTGCGTCCTCTTCCTTGGTCAAGTTGTCGGCCATAAAAACAGGTCAGGGTGTCTCCCCTTCCTCAACTAGGTTGACCTCCTTGACTTTGGCGGGTCCTTCTATAGGCTCGCTCGCTTGCCCTTGTCTTTTGTCCCCTAGCAAGACCACTACCCTTTCACCCTTGTTAAATCTCGTGAATTGTTTCGGTAGGCCTTGCAGCTTCCTCAGCTCCTCAGCTTGTGGATCCCAAGGTAATTTTCTCTTTTCCTCCAACCTTTGATGCGTTAAGTGAACTGGTAGGTCTCCTTTGGTGCGCTTGGTCTTAGGTGGTCGGGGTATCTCAGGGTTGCTGTCTGAGCTTACCTCTGACTCAGAGTCAAACTCTTCATCTTTGCTAGAAGAGGAAGTCTCTCCAAGGGGTCATAGCTTAGATGGTGATTCCATTTCAAGTATTGGTGCGGCACTTGGTCGGCAAGACTGGCTCGTTCGTAATCAATAGCTCCTATGTGCTTCAATGAGGTGCGATCGCAACCCATTTAGGTGACTCCTTTCGCAATTGTGAAGAGGATATTTTTCTGTGATTTGCAGTCAGCTTGTATTTGTTCAATCTCATGCCCTTCGTGTCATACTCTATTGTGTCGATCTCTTCTCCACTCTCGTCATTGGAGGAACAACAATCTTTGTACTCATTGTTGGACTTGTCCTCATCTGACTGCTTGTCATTTCCCATGTGCCATTCCTTGTTGTCGGTGGTTAATGCCCATTGTACATCATACACCTTGGTCCATTGCCACTTGGGTTCATCCAAGAGATCCTTGAGTGGTTTAAGATTTGTGGCTAGGTTACCAACTAATTTGTCTATTAGGTGCTCTAAGATCTCGTGGAAGTCTCATTTGTTGTTAGGGATGTGAAACATGACAGAGGCGGGTTGCCCATGCGAGCTCTTAGCCATCACGCAAATTGGCATTGAGGGTGTGTCTTTGAGCTTACTAACTACCTTAGCAGCTTGCTTGTATTCCTCGTTGTCTGAGAATAGCAGATTGATTGTGGCTAACACATGCATCCAATCTCGCTCATCCTCCGAGAAATGGATATACTTAGTCAGTGGCATGTAATATTTCCTAACCTGAGCGTCGCCCTTGAGCATAGTCGAGATGGTGTCTAGGTTGACTGGTGTAGTCTTCCAAGTATCCATCTCCACTCTTACCACTTTTGTTCGATTGCCTAGGAAGATTAGACCATTACCCCATCTTCTATGACTCATACATTGTGCATCAAGGGTCGGCCTAACAAGATATCATAGTCCACTCCTTTTATGATTATAAAGTCCACAGAGAATGGGACTCCTACGATCTTCAATTGGCCAATTTCTTAGCACTCCAAATGGCTTCACTTTCATTCCATTAGCCACTATGACATTAAACATGGCATCCTCGATAGGTGGGTTACCCCAAGCTTGGATTACTGCATGGCTAAGTACACTGACTATTGCCCCTGTGTCTACAATCCCTTTTCTTGTGATGTCACCTAGAGCTAGGATTGGTAAGACCGCATGTATTTCAGTGCCTTCCCAGAAAGCATTAATATGCAATGATTTAGGCACTGGTGCATCATCAAGCTCTATATTTGCATTACTGCATCATGGTCTTGCAAGTCAATGGCATCTTGCTCCCCCAATCCTTCCTTCCGCTTCTTTATCTCCTACCATAGCATCGACTGCTACCTAAGTAGGTCTCCCAAGCTTAGGGTTACAGGGGTGGTTACCAATGTTGTGAGAAGACTGCTTGCCACTTGCTTTGTCCCCTAATTCTCCGCTTCTTGGCCCATAGTCTTGATTGGTTTGCTGGCCTATGTGGTGTTTAGGCTCTGTTTAGGCGGCAAAATTTGAGGTGTAGACATGCCTCTCGATCGTGTGGGAGAGACTGTTGTGCTTACACCAGAGAGATCATTGATCTCGTCCTTCAAGATAGGCTCAACATATTTTACGTGTTCCTGGGCTTCTGTTACCCACTCCTTGAACTTTTCTATGGCTTTGAGTTGGCGCTTTGGGTTGGGGTACTCCCCTACCTTAGCACTCCCTTTTTCACCCATCTTTGGGCCGGATATTTTAGCCTCAACATTCGTAACTTTCTTTCTAACAGGTAGTGTCGTTGCGCTCTTGGTTTTCAATGTGACCTTTGCCTCACTTCTCTTCTTTCTTCGCCTACGAAATTTCTTTTTGATTGAGGCTGCATCTAGGTTGCTAGGCCCTGGCAAGGCTTGCCTTGTCTATGCGTGGGTCATGATATGCAACATGATGGGCATGGCCTCCCCATCATGTGTCTCAATGCGAAATAGCCCCAGTGGAACTGATGGGACAATTGTCAAACTAGAGGATGGCTTCTGCCTAGGGCAATAATAGCAAAGAGGTAAGTGATTCCATACTCAGTATGTCTGAGATCAACCTTATCTTGATTTTCTTGCTTCCTCTCAAGGCAACGTGAAAGAAGGGCCCAAGAACTGGTTTAGGGTTTAGGGCAGCCTTAAGAGGGCAATTGGTTGTAAGGTTGCAAATATGGGAGTCTCCACGATAGTCTGCAGTGCATGGCATCATGCCCGAACCTACCATAGTTGGCACAAGGTTGGTACCTTGGGCCTTGACACTCAACTGGAAGGTGGTTTCCACCGCAATACATACATTGGACATGGGACTACATAGGCCTTCTCATTGTCTCCTGCAGCTTAGCCAACTCTAGCTTCAGGTCTGCCAACTCTTGGCTTTGATCGATATTCTTTCCTTTGTCTTGGGTGCCTTGGCTGGATTCGTCACTAGCGATCAAAGTTCTTCCTGAGGTTGTAGGAGCAGTGATGTCTCGGGTTGTGGGTCTTGAGCTCCTCTCTTTGAGAAGATCATCCACTCATATGCTTCTTCAAAGACCCTAGCTAGCACGTTCCTGTCTGAGGGCATCCATCCACAAAATCTCCATACCTATATCTCATAAAGAATTTATCCCCCCCAACAAACAAAACAAAACAAAAAAATAAGCAAGAAAAATATTTTAATAATTTATCTACACCATTCAACCCAAACTTCTCAACTAAGTCACAAAAGGTTTCAAACGAAGACCATTAACTCGAAAAGGTGCATGAACTGCCTCTAAGTCTTGAATATCCATTGAATCGTTATCATATACTTTAACTTGAAGTGGACCTAACCATCGGATATGAATTTTTCCTAGAAATTTATAGTGACGTATATCATATAATAAAACTAAATCATTATTCTAAAAATCTTTAAGCTTCAAGCGTCTATCATGCTAGGCTTTTCTTTGTTTATAACGGGCTTCAATACATTGTAAAGCAAACATACAATCCTCATGTAGCTTGACTAACTTGCACAAGTGATTACTACTAAGAGATTTCCTCTCACGAGAGCGATTAGATAATGCAACACTAATGGGACCTAAAATGGACCGACACTGGCTATGGCACTAGCCGGACCTCATGCACACAACAGACAACTCCACCACACGGCCTCACGGGCCAGGAGCATCTAAGACTCACTCTACACTAAATGCTAATGTCAATTCTACGTTTGTATTAGGTCATAGTCCAACATTTACCATCCCTTTTCCTTGGAGAGAGATCCCATAACATATAGGCATAATACCTCGTAGCACAAACATAGGGAAGCACCTCTCGGCTGACTGCCGCGGCTCCACTGCGACTCTCCTACACCTTGGGGATTGGCCCCCAAGATGCGTCTCTCCAACATAAAGTACGCACGATACGAGCTCCACTCTTTCATTTTGAACGTACTCCAGTAGATACCATATGTCCTTACCACACAGTTCCCCAAGAAAATGATCGACTAACCTACAGCTTAGGTAATCTCCCACACTCAAGCATTGGTCATCATAATGGAAAACAGGTGCTATGCATCTAGTTCTTTATATTCTGATACCATGATTGTTATGCACATGCAAAAGTGAATGATCCTAATGTGCTCAAACATAATTTTCAATCAAAAACGTGTCGTGCACAACCAGGCTTTCCAATGCTCATTTACTAACTCATTGCGGCGATGTAAGGATAGCATCGAGACAACACTCATGCTACTATCCTCTTAATTAAAATACAACAAACCCTATATCATGATAGACATTAGCAAAATCAATAATGAACAACACCCAAATCACATCTTTCAAACACCCCATCCCCTACTTTTAGGTAGTGCTTCCGTTGCGTAGGTGTAGGGATTCATTTTGTTATGTTTTGATGTATGAAAAGTGATAATTCACGAACTTTGACAAATAGAAAGGGCAAATTGAGGCTAAACCTCATGCTTTGCCACTACCATACATTCACAACACTCATTATATATTTTCTTATTTTTATGAAGTGTATTTCTATTTCCCCCTTATTTTTTCTTATTTTTTAGCATTTATTTGTCAATAATCACTATTTTTTTCCATATCAACCATTTCAGCATATTGAAATTCAATTTTATGTTCCATTTCCCCCCATAGGAATACATTTCACCCACTTGAAATGACAAAACCATAATTTTATCCTTAAAAACTGCATTTTGGGTTTTGCGGGATTTAAATAACACATGTAAATTGTTATGAAATCTGAATTTTTTGATAGACAGCAATTAAAGATGATGCAACTAGCACTCAAACAAATTTTCATTGCTTAAGAACATCATTTCCATCATAAAATGTCGAAAAACCTTCATTTCCTTCATAAAAAATAGTCATACCGTGTTTCTACGAAACCCATGATGCATTGAATGACTGCGTGACCAGTGGATGGAGCCTCCATCACTATCAATTCCATGTTGCACATCAATCTTTAGTATTTCCATTAATCTCCATTATCATTTTCTTCAATCTCCTTCCCGATTCCTCCTTCAAAGTAGTGCGCATGAACATCCCGTAGAGGGGAGAGAGAGGGACGAGAGAGAAATACTAGAACAGTAACTTAGCAACTGGGCAGCAATTGGAGGAGCGGAGAGTGGCGATGGAGAGCATAAAGAAGCAACATCTGCTTGGTATGATTAGTTGGTATGTGTATATGGAGGTGCCATGGCCCCCCCCTCTTAAAAAAATTGGCGCCTTGTAGCATGACACCGCCATTTCCTTCTTCACAAGTGCCCCCCCCCCCCCCCCCCCCCCCATTCGTCAAAATTTGGGGGGTTGGGAGACCCCAAGGGTCACCCCCCTTTCCCCTCTAATCCTTTTACACTAAACCTCTTTGGTCCTCCACTTCGAGCACTCCCATTCTCATGTCCGGCATTTAGTTTGAGGTGCGAAAAATCCTGTGCATCCGTTTCAAGGTCCCGCACTGCTTGGCACTTCCAAAAGTCTCATGCAACATCCTAAGAAATTATGAAAATTTTCCAATCGTCGTTTGTTGGGTCTTTAAAGCACTTTTGGAACCCATCGGCTGCTTGTTGCTTAAAATTGACTCGATTGCCTATGCCGCCTTTGATGAAGTTTATTTTTCCCTTGAAATACAAAATTTTTGGCAATTTTTAAGCACTTCATGGAGTCAAAAGTCAGCTCTCAAACATGCAAATTGGGAACTTTCAACTCAATAGGAGATTTAGCTTCAGTCCCATACACCAAACTAAAAGGTGTATTATTAGTTGTTACCTTGTAAGCATTTCGATATGCCCATAGTGCTTCTGGTAAATGCTCATCCCAATCATGGCTATTCTCAGCTACTATTTTGGTTCAAATTGCCATCACAATACGATTAGTAACTTTGACAGTACCATTGGTAGCACGAGGATAATAAGGGGTAGACTTTCAATGTTTAATTTTATAAAGATCCATCAATTTCAAAATTAAATTACTCAAGAAATGAGATTTACGATCGCTAACCAATTCTAGTGGATAGCTAAAGCGAGTAATAATATTATTGTAAAGAAATAGAGCGACATCCTTGCCTCGATCAGTCTCTTGAGTGCTTTAGCTTCCACCCATTTAGTTACATAATCAGTACAAAATATACCTATTAGAATGATATCATGTAGGTGGATCAATTGGACGGACAAAATCGATACCCCACTTCTCAAAAGATACAAGGGCTAATACGGGGTTAATGGCATTATTGAGCGTTTAGTCGGTCTCCCAGTACATTGACATTTATCACACTTCCTACAATGTTCATATGTATCCTTATATAATGTAGGCCACCAATAACCAACAAAAAGCACTTTCTTTGCTGTCAAATCTTCCACGGTACCCCATCTTCTCAAACACACCTTCGATAAATTTCCTTATGAGGAAAATACTTATATAGATAGCCTGACATCAAAACATAGGACCGTGACTGCAATAAAATATGGCAGTGTTCATGCTTTATTGCAGTTGGTGGATATTTAGCCATAGTAAGAAAATTAGTGATATCAGCATACCATGGTATGGTGATAGAAACTTCAAACAATTGAGCATCAAGTAAGTCATCATCTACACCTTTCTCTGTATCATCAATTATTAATCGAGCCATATGGTCTGAAAGAACATGTGACCTACCTGCACGAGTAATGACTTCAATTCAAATTCTTGAAAAAGCAACATCCATCTGGTAACTTGGCCACTAGGTTTGGGTTTATTTAATAAGTACTTTAGTGCTTCATGATCCACATAAAAAATAAACTTATTGCCTAACAAATAATGTCTAAACTTAGTAATAGCAAACACTATTGATAAACACTCTTTCTCAGTTGTTGTATAATTTTTCTCGGTGTCACTTAAATTATAGCTAGCATAATAAAGTGGGTGGTTGATATTCTTATCACATCTACTTTACATAGAACCACTCCCACTGTATCCATAGAAGCACCATCATGAATATGAAACTCTTTAGACAAGTTAGGTGAGACCAAAACTTAGCTTTTAATTTCTCAAATGCAGCTTGGCACGCTGAATCCCAATCATAAGGTTGATTCTTCTTAAGTAAGGCAGCTAAAGGTGCAACGATTGCTGGTGATGACTCAATAAAATGTTGACAGAAATTTAAATGACCAAGAAACCCTCGTAATTGCTTCAAATTTTGTGGTGTAGGTAAATCAACAATTTTTCGTACTTTTGCCATATCCATTGCAATACTGTCACTCGAAACTATGTGGCCTAGTAATATGCCCTGTGACACTCCAAAAACACACTTCTCTAGATTTAAAGAAACTCCTGTACTCTCACAACATTGGAATACTTCCTCCAATTGATCAACCATATTTTCTTCATCACCATGCACACAGAACTCATCTAAGAAAACTTCCATCCCCTAATTAGGAAAGCTTGAAAAATTGCCACCATTGCTCTTTGAAAAGTAGCTAGTGCATTACACAGACCAAATGGCATTACCTTATAGGCAAAAGTCTCCCATTCTGTAGTGAAAGTAGTTTTGTGTTGATCTTTAGGGTTGATTAGAATTTGATTATAGCCACTAAAACCATCCATACAAGATTATAATTGGTGTCCTACCACCCCATCTAATTATTGATAAGAGAAGGGAAATGGAAAATGATCTTTATGAGTGTGCTTATTCAATGCATGATAATCCACATATATATGAATTTTATTAGAGTTCTTTTTAGGAACAATGACTATAGGTGAAACCCAGTCACTGTATGCAATAGGATAGATAAAACCCACATATAATAATTTAGTAATTTCAGCATGCACTTTGTCTGCATAGTTAGGATTTTTGTACCATTGACGCTGGCATATAGGTCTAACACTAGGTTTCGTACATTTCAAATCCACATAGCTCCAAGCCAACACATGAGAATATTTCTTAAGAACATTCTGTAATTTCCCCAAAGCAACACCTTGCAATCAACTACCTAATAACATAAACTTATTAGGCGCCACTTCAAAACGGGTTGTTTCAATTTTGGAATTACACACATCTGTTTGAACCTTGTTAAGTTTGATAATTGGTATCGTAACATATTTCATAGGTACATGACCTAGCCGATTACTCACTGCCATAGGTTGCCCATCATTAATGTCTGATAATAAATCTTGAAATGGAGGTTTAAAAGACGTTTGATACACAACTAATGCCTTGGAAGACTCTTCTGATTGTGAGAACTTAGTAGTCTCAACCATATAATGATCTAACACATCTTGCTTCTTGGAGACTTGCTAGTCCTTTAAACAATACTATGCACATGTATATTTATTTTTACTATGATCATGCAAATTCTGAGGATAACGTCGTAGAATATAATTATGATGCTCAAGACATTTTTAATCTTGGTAAGCCCACCTCCATTTCTTTTGTTTCAGTTTGAGTATCAACAAATGAATATTTTCATTTGCTTCACCCTGTATACGACAACCTAAATAGTGAATAATCCTCTTAAGCTCTGGTTGGAGCCACTGGTTTGTGCCATAAAAGACATGGTTCAATCCCATCAACATAAATGGTAAAATCCATAACCTTTTTAGTAGGATGTGGTAAAATCCTTTTTATACGACATTCTCCACTTACACGTGCAAATAAACTTCCCATCCTCAATTGTAAAGTCACTCCTGATTGAGGTGATTTATTTGATGGAATTGATGATAAAGCCAAGTGACATTTGTAGTCCCTTGCCCCCTATTAGTGGGTACCATGAATCTTTCATGTTTTAATATTGAATTCGTTCCTACTTGCAAAGCACTAATCATTGCATCCTACATAACTAATTGATCCATCAATTGTGACTGTACTTGTTCCATGTTCCGCTTCTCTTGTAATATTTGCTCAGCAAAATTCTTAGTTTGGAAAACAATATCTTCTAAATGATTCATCTCCTCATCGTAATATAACTGTAAGGATTGAGCTAGATTTTTGTTCTTTAATGCTTCACGCTCTGCACCAGCTTTATCTATTTGTAGTTGAGTGATTTTATTCAGGAAAGGTTGAACGAGATCACTATCATCAGCAACCTCATAATTGTAGCAAAACATGACACAACTTCACCATTCAAAGGATCATCATTATCTTCTTTATAAAAAAAGGATTGGAAAGGCCTACAACTCCTACTACTATGAGATTCTCAAATTCTCTCTCTCCAATAATGGAAGTAAAGTCGTTGAATGGACAAATTTAATTGATCAAACCCAAGTGGAATCTCATCTCTCTACATAAGAGCAAAGGTATCAAGTGGATCCTTTGTCATCATTTCATTAGTCTCCAATGTTGTTATAAGCTCTTCAAGTATGTGGCTCACCGCTTGTGTCCTCTATTTCATCTTTGGATTCTTCTTCTTTTATCACAACTTGGGAATTAAACCCAAAGAAGAAATATTGAAAATTATCATACTCTTGCATTTCATTAACAGTTAACCTTGTACGCTCCCTCACTAAGCTTCCAACATCAAGACGATAAATTTCCCATTAATCTTCCACATTTTCCTCGCCCACAAATACTTCCAATAAATCAGATACAACACTATCAGAAGTAGTCAACCAATTGGCTATATCATTATCACTGTCGTCTTCCAAAGAGTAGTGCACAAAATATTCCACCATTCCTAAAGGTTTTGCAACATTCTTTTGGTGCACCATATTGACTATTGTCTTGTCCCCATCTAATGAGGCTTGATGATGAAAATCCCTATATAACTAGGCGTAATTCTGCTTAGTCTCCAAACTTTCATGTAATTCCTCCTCAATTATAGAGTCATTAGATCTATTCATATCAGTGCTTTCCTCCATTATTTCATGCAAAAACTCTCTTGCTACAACTCTCAATTGCACTAGATCATGCTTGGGTCCTATTGTAATAATACCTTTGTGCCAGCTTTGGTCGCATCGAGACTGCAACAACCAAGGTCTACCCAAAATAATTGGATAAGAAGTAGTTCCTTGAATATGTCACACTACGAGGAAATTAATGCTAAAATCCAACCTCACAAACACAGTCAGAATGTGATGTAAGAGACCTAAAGGTGTCACTTTTCCTTGATTGGCTTAACGTAGAATAATACTTGTAATCTCCTTATTATCGTTCAACCCTAATTTAAGCATTGTTTCTTCTATCATTAAATTCATTGCTGCTCCGCCATCCAATTGAGCCCCAAATATCATGTGCTTCATCACCTCCATGTCTACCACTGGAGCCCCTGGATCCAATAATAAATCCATGATTCTTACAGATCGAACACCTGCATTTGTATTATCACCTCTTGTATTTGGCAATACAGTCATAGGATTGTTCCTTTTAGCCCTTTGGCATACTAATCTACGATCTATAAGTCTTCTACAAGTAGGAGCAATTCCAAGTAATTGTCTCAAATTAATAGACAAGTGTAAACTTTCCAATTCATCCCATACATCAAAAGATTTTCCTCTATCCTTGTCATTATCTTTAGCTACTTTCGATCTTCTCAATCTTTGAGGAAATGGAGCCACTCCCTCTTTAATATTTGGAGAACTTAAAGGAATGGGCAAAACAAGCTGATCTTTTGAATTAGTTGTAAATCTGTCACTTCCTTTTCTATATTATGATCTTCTGAGTGTTTTGGTAAAGGTTTTTCCTGTTTTGAAGTCTTGGTCTTGGCACTAATAGTTTCATTCAGCCCCAGACCCAGTTCCTTTTCTAAAATAATCGCTGGATTTGATTGTGAATGCGTGATTGCCCCAATCAATACATTCGAATTAAAAGTGACATGTTTTTTCTTGATTGGTCTCACCTCCAAGTCCTCTATGATTTCTACTAAGTTTGATGCCACTTGACTTTGTGAAGATGTACTTCCTATAGGACAATCCTTTTCATAATGACCCTCACGGCCATACTTGGCACACAAAGAGACATAATCCTTTCTCTTTTGCTCATTTGGGCAAAATCTAGCCATGTGTCTAGGTTGCTCACATCTCCAACAAACCACACTTGTTTCTGCATTATTATTCCTTGTGAAACTAAGATTTCTATATGGTGAGGGCCTCCTCTCATTCCCTAAATATCCTTCTTGTCCTTAATTCCTTGGCACAGGAGGTGTTCCCTAGGTCGACATGCCTCTTGGCATAAATGGCCTATTAGGAGGTTCTATCGGATAAGTCACATTTTGATTATCCATATAATTATAATTTGTTTACATTTGGGCTGCTTGTTGTTTCATAGATGAGTTTGTTTAACTCTGCACTGATCCTCCACATGATTGTTTCTCAAACAATACCCACAAAACAAATTTCTTGATTGATCAGGAACCACTCTACTCGGTGTGGGGCATTCTGTTGTTAAATGACCTAAATCATGACATTTTCCACACCATGTATTGAACCTTGGTGGTGTGGGATTCCTTTGACCAGATATTGGAGTTGGTCCTATTACATAACAGGTTGTTTAACATTATAAATGCCCTTCATGTTGGGGTTTACCTCAACCAAAATCTCTTTCTTCAAATCTGCCAAGGATTTGGCTATCAGTTCAACCACCTTAAGCTCATCTAGACTCCGTATTGTAGATGTAGTAATTGTTGAAGGTGGTGGATATATAGGTGGTACCAAATACATATTTAATCTTGAGTATAGCATTGATGATGGTGCTACGCCTATGTTTGTCATGTAAGTAGTCTAAGGAGCTACTAGAGCTCCTACATATGGAGTACTAGTTGCCATGGGTGGGGACATACTTGAGGGAGCTAATCCAGGGTTACTGTCTAACCCCTTCCTCCTCAACTGTCCTAATTGTACTTCTTCCCACCATCGTGCTTCTGTCTTTGCATTTGCTAAATTAGCTAGGCACTTAAGGATTACATGTTCCCTCACTATTTCATGTAATCCTTTAATAAATTTTTGTATTTGCATATCCTTTAAGGGAGCATTTTGTCTCACCTTCCTAATTAATGTCTCCATCTTCTCAATATAATGTTCCACGGTTTCTCCTGGTGGGTTCTACAGCACTGAATAGTCAAATTCCAATCCTACATGGTCTTGGAACCCTTACCACCTAAACTTTGTTAAAAATCTTCTCTTAATACTATATAAGTCGCCCCTTGTGGCAGTAGGAAGGTTTGCATACCACAAAGCTGCTTCATCCTTCAAAGTGGCTGAAAATATATGAAGTTTTTGATTGTCATCAACAATGATCTCATTTGTTATACACGCGACTTCAAACCATTGGACATGCATGTTGGGATCATCATGCCAATGACCAAAGTATTGCGTGAAATCGGTAAGTCGCACAGGCGCCCTCACAGCCATATATAATGCTCTTAGTACTTACTCTAGATCTTCAAAGATTGGTACTTGCTCTTTTGGGTCAACAAATAACCTACTAAGACCCCAATATTTTGAGAGACTATAGATACTATTATCCTTTTCTATATAATCAACAAAGTCTTCATCTATTCTATATCCTACCATTTGAGTGGAAACATTATCAGAACCCACAAAATCGTCACTATTTCAACCCTCTTCTTTTGTATCTTCTTCTTTGTTCTCACTAGCAGTTGACCCCTTGTTCGAGCTACCCTTGTTGGTACTACTCGTTCCCTCGGAGCTTCCTGCTTGCCCCTCCCAATTGTAATCTAACTCAGTTCCTATAGAAGACGTCTCTCTAGTGACTTTTCCAGTTTGTAATGACAAATCCAACCCACCTTGCAAGGTATTTTGCGATTTGGCATTCAATTGTTATAATTGCTCCACTATTCACTTAGTTTTCTTTTCCAATCTTCTTCTGGCTCTCTCTTCCCATGCTAACTTCTGGCTTTCACTCATTCACTTTGGCATGTGATGATTTTCCCTATCAAACACATCCTTCTATCAGTCTCTACTATAAGAGACCTTGTTTGTGTAGACTCAACTTCCAAAGAATGTCGGGTAGTTCCTTATCCTCAACCCCATAGGGTATGTCATCACTAAGCTTTTCTACTAAACCTAAAATTTCAGCCACTTCCCGCTCTTCCTTTGTATCAAATTTTACGTTGACTCCCTTAGTTATTACCACCCACTGGGACACTTGAGTAGAGTCTATTCTCCTAAAAGTCTTATACGACTCTCTAGAAAACCAATCATAATGGTGGTTCACACTAATGGTATTAAGTTGAATTTCATCGACTAACTTAAAATGTGATGCTAACAGGACAATCCTCTTTGCTTCATCTTCAAACATCCAATTTCAAGTGCATAATTGCTTGGCATCAACCCACAATTGAAGTCCAAAATGTTTACCCCCATCTACTAAATTGGTGTCTTGTGCCTTATTAACGATAATGCGTTGTATATCCATTGGAAATTCAAGAAAGAAGCTTTGTAAGAAAGCTTCGTTATAGAGGTTCATTAGAATCTCGTTGACTCAAATTGATAATTCGTTGATTAAGTCCCAAAGTAACTAATTAAATTATATAGCATGGCCAAAGAGGTGTAAGATTCTAATCCTAGGCTCTATAGCTTCTCCCCATCTCTCAAGGGAGACTTTTTATATATTGCTCCTGCCAAAATTGTGGCAGTTTATTATTTACCCCTTTTGGGATGTTAAACTTTAGAAGAGTATGGTTTCAAATAGTTTTAAATATTTGCTAGACCTTTCCTCTTTGTTTTCGTTCCTTTTTAGTATCTCATCTTTGACTCACAATTATTTCCTTTTGATTTATATTTAGGTCAACAAAACAGCTACCCCCACTCTCCTAAATTGACACATTTTCCCCTCCTGGCAAACACACAAAAATGACGGCCCCCTAGGAAGCCCCCAAATAAGTGGGCAAAATGACTATATGTAAAGTCATTGGATTAATTAAGGTTTTGGGATGGATATTTATGTCTTATTTATATTCAAATTACCAAAATAAAAGTCACATTATCATTTCTCTCAGTAGTTCAATCATCAGCTATTTAATAACCTTCTTTACTTGCAATTCCTTAAACATTATTATTCAACCTCCCAAATTTGAACTACAACCCATAGTATACAAACTCCAATGTTCTCAAAACTTCAATCAGAGAAAGAACTCACTTAAAAACTCTTAATTAATCCTTAGCTTATATTAATAATTTAATACAATCACTTATATTCACTAATTACTACTTCAGCCCCTTGAATGATGGTTTACAAAGGAAGTGCATGTAAATGAAATCCATTATCCATTAAACGTTAGGAACATATTTTTAAAAGAAAATGAACTATAGTCTCTTTTCAAATTCCCTTCTAATTCCTTCATTATCAAAAGTTATTAATTTTCTCTTATTATCACTGAAAAAAACAAAAGTATTTATAACAATTATATCTTATCACAATACATCAAACCCTAATATCCAAAAATTTCTCATAATGAATGTAGTGTATATACTAGTTTTTATCCATAAAATCTTTCATTTATTCTAAAAATTCACTAATTATTTCTTAAAACACCTAAAAATTGATATTTTTCCCCTTGAAAATTTAATAACTAGAACTACAAAGATCCATTTGAACTAAGATTTGATAGGTAAATCCATCTTAACCTAATTAAACTCTATTTTAGGTCTTGACCTTAATCTCTTGTTAATGCTCATATTTTTTACTAATTACAAAAAAAACTATCATTTTTGGTACTAAAACACATAGATATTTTAGTAGTTTCATCTCCAGGTTATGAAACTTCATTTATAGATTCATTTCCATGTTTATAACTATTTTTTAATTAAATTATTATTAATATTATTTAAAACTCTTAATTTTCCTTACTTATGGCTTAAAATTACAGTTTTTAGCCTATTTTTAGCCATTTCTCTACCATTTCAATGCAACCAATGTAAGAACTCAGATTCTTTCTATTCCTTTAATACTTAGAGATAAAAAACTTGATATATTCAACCACAAGTAATTCATTCTATCCAAATTTCATTTAAAGTTTCATGAAAACAAACATACCCGTTTAAGAAGATAGCTGAAGATGTTTCACCATATTTGGGGGTGCTAGTGCTTGCTCCTCCTCTCCCTTCACTTTGAAAAATCTTAAAATTCCTTAATCTTCAACTTCACCCATTAATATGCACTAATCTCCTCTTAATCTTGCCAAAAATTCCTCTCACTACACTCAAGAATGCGAACCAAGAACGGGATGATGATGGAGGAGATGGAAGAGAGAATCAAATGCAGCCAAATGATGGTAATTTCATAGCCAAAGTCTATAGAAATCTCTCCCAAAAGCCCAGAATGATGGTGCCCACTTTTTTGTTGTTTTTGTTGTTCTTTAACTCCTCATTCACATGACAGCCCCCTCCTCAACTTCTTGAATAACCCCTTTTCAAAATTGAGAGTTTTCCCGCTTGAACTGGTTTCCCTAACACCTTTCCACATCTCTGGACCTATTTTGTCCCCCCCTACGGCTTCTCGACCCGAATTCTGTTTATGCATACTAAATATACCCGTATTTCTACCTGTATCTAAAATGTCTATGCCTTTCACTAAAAAAGTTATGCATTCGCTTTTTAGTACTATTATTTTTTCCACTCCCTAAATTTTCCATTAAAAATATCTCGACTCTCAACTTCTAATTCCTCCTCAGTACAACCCAAATATAGCTTCACAATCTTATTTTTATTAAAGTTTATGGAAAATAGTGCATAATACAAAGCCAAAACTCATCAGTTTGCCAAAAAAAGTGTAAAAATGGCTCAAAATAAGCAATTATCACCTCATAGTTAACATCATAGCCTCTCTTAGACAAGTGCCAATCCGATGACACACATACCAAATGTATCATGCTGCTATTGCTAGCAAGAGGTTGTGGGGATAATCCATGAAAAGTTATGTCAAGGAAGGATGGTGCGTTGATGTAGAGGGGATGAGAAGTAGACTTAGAATCTTAATGTTGAAGCACTTAATGTTGAAGGAATCATGTGAGAGCTCCATTGTATATGCTAAGTCACTTATTTTCTCCCTTTAGGATGTGTCTACCTTGTGTAGTAGTTTGTATATGTGAATGTGTAGCTGGGAGTTGGGTCAAATTCTAAGTAAACTTGGGATATTTTCTCAAACTTGAGTAGCCAGTTGGTGTGGAGTTATGGTGCTATACTATCCTTAGGGTGATAGGTCATTTGAGCATGCCCAAGATATTGTGCCCTTGATGTGCCATGAAGTTGTGATGTGGGAAAGTGGGCTAGGATGTTGCACTAAGTGCGGTCAGGGTGCAACATGCTTTCCTTTTCCTTTTATCCCTTGCTTAGAAGTATTCCTTAATTGATTTGCATAGCTACAATGATGGATCTAAGTAGAAGGGGTGTGTGCACATGGTGAATCTACTGTCCACCATGACTCCTAGTAACTATGCACAAGATGTTGGCAGTAATAGGGCTTGGAGATGAAGCTAAAGCATTGCCACTTGATCAATGCATGAGTTTATATCAAAGAATAATGGTGAAAGTTCATCTTCATAGGGTATCTTCCAACCCTTGACTATAAGTGTTTTGATTCTTGTGATCATTGTCTTCATGGTAGGTAGACCCATAGTTCAGATAAGAAGTCTATCATTATGTGCATGGGTGAGTCTCTAGCTCTTATTCATTTTGATGTTTGTGGACCTATGCCCTATAAGTTGTTAGGTGGCATGAAGTATTTCGTTACTTATGATTACTCACATAAGGTCTAGACATATCCCATCAAGTAGAAATTGGAAGTCTTGGCTACATTTCAATGTTGGCTTGCTTTTGTTGAGAACCAATCTAGGTATAGACTGAAATGCCTACGATTTGACAATGGGGTGAGTATGCATCTAAAACCTTTGAGTAGTTTTGTGATGAAAGGAGTATTAAGCAATAGCTAACTACCATGTACACCCCACTCCACAATGGTATGGTTGAGTGCATGAATAGGATGATTCAGGAGTGAGTCCTTGAGTAGTATGCTTAGCTAGGTAGGCTTACTACAACACTTTTGGGCTAAGGTAGTTACTATTGCCGTATATTTGATTAATCGATACCCATGCACTGCTCTTGATTATTAGGTTATAGAGGAGATATGGTCTAGAAAACCTCCATCATATGCTCATTTGTGTGTCTTTGGGTGTGAGGCTTTTTGCAATGTTCCCAAGGACAAGCACAATAAGTTGGATCCTAAGTCTGTGAAATGCATCTTTCTTTGTTATGGGGATGCAAGTGAGAAGGGATATTATTTATGGGATCCCATACTCAGGAGGTCATTCGCAGTAGCCATGATGTTGTTTTCCATGAGGAGAAAATGCATAAGCAACTTGAGCATGTCTATGAGGCATGCATGGTGATATTTTAAGAGGACCCTCTTGTTACTATACAGTTAGCTAGATAGTCTATAGTAGTTGATGCTCTAGTGGCCTAGCACCCTGATGTTAGACAAGATATACAAGCCCCACAACCTGCAACTTGCTAAAGATAGATGTCAGTCTTATAGTTTGCACCATCTATGGATTATGTTAAGGTGATAGATGCTAGTGATCCTCTTACCTACAATGAGGCCATGTGTAGAGTCACTGTTGGAAGAGGTCCATGCAATCAGAGTATGACTCACTTCATAAAAATGATACGTTGGATTTGGTTCCTTTGCCTAGTGGAAAGTGTGCTTTGCCATACAAGTGGGTGTATAAGTTCAAAATTACACTTGGATGCCCCATGCTAACCTATAAGGCCAGATTGGTTGCTAAGGACCTTAAGTAGGAGCATGGTATTGACTTCAATGCAGTCTTCTCTCCGGTAGTCAAGATGACTAGACTATGCTTGGTTTTGGCTTTGGTTGTGTAGTTAGACCTCAACCTCTATTAGATGGATGTCAAGATGGCTTTCTTATATGGGGACTTGCATGATGAGATTTATATGCAGTAGCCTAAGGACCTTGAGGAAAAAGGTAGAAAATACCTATTGTAAAAGTTGAGAAAGAGTCTTTATGGTCTTACATAGGCACTTAGGAAATGGTATCACAAGTTCGATCATTTTATACATTCATATGGATATACCCAGAGTGACATGAATCTGTGTTTATACACAAAGAAGGTCTGTGATGGCGACCTTATGATTTTGGTACTCTATGTGGATGATATGTTGATTGTTAGGAGTACTCATGATGAGCTAGATGCCCTAAAAAGTTAGCTAAAGAAGAGCTTTGAGATAATGACAAAGGGATTGCCCTCACATATTCTTGGGATGCACATCACGTGTTATCGCTCTAAGGGCTACTTACTTATTGTGGAAGGAGTACATTCAGAAGGTCCTTGAGCAGTTTCATATGCATGATATTAAGCCTATTGGCTATCCTTCACCTTCTCATTTGAAGGTTAGTCAGATTGATTGTCTGCAGTTTGATGAGTAGAAGGTTGAGATAGTTGAGATTCCTTATGCATCCATAGTGGGTAGATTGATGTCTGCCATGAAAGCCACTCCTCTTGATATAGCATTTGTAGTGGGAGTTATGGCACGTTAGATATGTGCATATGTTATGGTGGCTAGGATATAGAAGTTGTGGGGTATACTAACTCTGATTATATAGGCCATGTAGACAGTAGAAAGTTCACCTCTTGCTATGTCTTCACCTTTGCTAGAGGTGTCATTTTTTGGATGTCTAGGGTGTAGAAATGTACGGCCCTATATACTCTAAAGGAAAAGTATGTTGCAACCATAAAAGCTTACAAGGAGGGTTTCTAGTTAGGCCGTCTAGTTGTAGACCTTGGTATTACTGATTTGGTCCCTACATTGCATTCATATTCTATAAGTGCTATTTAGTTGTTGGCAAGAATCCAGTCTTCCATACAAAGACAAAGCACATTGAGATATATTATCACTTTATCACAGAGATCATTGATGACAAGTCCATTAAGCTTGTCAAGATCTCAACTGATCAAAATCTTGCAGGTTTGCTCACTAAAAGTCTCTGAGCTAAGCATTTTACCTTAGGAATCTGATGGGTATTGGATGAGATGTCGTCCTTTCTCATCCTGTTATACTTGATATACATTTGTACTTTGTCATTTTTTTCCCTGTTCTCTCCTCACTAGGGGTCCATTTACCTTTAAGTGTGGGAGGTTATTGGGGGTAGCGGCGCATGTGCCTACACTACCTGGGTATTACCACACTGATAGTACTTGCACACCTATACACTACAGATGGTGGGTGCCCATCACTATCACTTCATTCTAGAAAAGCCTAGTCACACATTGTGACTGTTGGAGTTTCCACATCTTGAGTCTCTCTCTCTCTCTTGCTCTCTTGTTCCATCTACCATAACTCACTCCTCCATTGCATTTGCTTGCTTATGCTCTCATCAGGCTTCACCCTTCAAAGACATGCATTCTCCCATGTAGATACTCAAGTTCAAAACTTGAGTAACAACTCTTGGTCCAAGGAACTAATCCACTAAGGTAATTTATCACCACAAAGTCCTCTTTGAGTCATAATGTTTGACATCCTCGCACCTTGAGGGTCATGTACTTGAGGTAATCATGAGCATTCTAGGCTTATTACCCTTGTTTTCACTCATTGCATGAAGTGCCAAGCCTAGTCTCGAGTACAGAAAAGACATTCCATTGTCTCTAGTGGAGACACTCTATTGTCTCTATTGTCTCTCATAGAGATACTCCATTGTCTGTATTGCCCCAAGTAGAGATGTTACATTGTCTCTATTGTCTCTAGTAAAGACATTGCCTCTAGCTAAGACATCTCTAGTACACTTTAATAATGATGTTGGAATTGTGATCATCCTAGATGCATTTCATCTCAATAAAAAGGAACAAGGCAACAAGTAGAAAGCCAAGTTCAGATGTGTTGAGTGTGGGTTAAATATCTATATGCAGACAATCCAAGGTTAAGAGAATCACCTAGCAACTTAGTCATGCCATTAGTGCCCCTAGGTCTCTTTGGTTCCAAATCCCTTGATGATGAAGCCATGCCCATTCCACTCAATGTGATGATAAGGGCATAGGCAAAACAATCTAGAGTATTGATACATGGCCCTAGAAATGTAGATGTCTCCTCAATTGGCAAGAAAAATGGAAAGAAGAAGAATAAAAGAGTAGAAGGAAAGATAAACTTGAAGAGTGATAGTACCACTACACTAATGAGTATCTTGATCCAAGGCACTGGTTAGAAATCATTGAGAAAGTGAGGGGTTGAGTAGAAGAAGCTCAAGTGCACATAGGAGAATCAATACCAGATCATGATGATCAAGGATTGTCCAACATAGAGCCACCCTCTTCTCCAACCTACATTTAATTGGTGGAAATCCTACGACATGAGCCACATGACTAGTCACAGCAAAGGGAGTTGATCTTACCCCACCATGACATAGAGCCATATGCTCAACAACCAAGAAATGATAAAACTAATGAAGTTAATGCAGGACTTCTTATAGCCCTCATGTCCCCTACTCAAGTGTCATTACCCTTGGGACAATTGATGAGGCAAATCATAGTCTGTGGAAAATATTCAAATGATGGATAAAAGGGCATGGAAGGTTGGTATTAGCAAGAGGGTCAAGTAATGTTACCCATATTCATAGTGTAGCACCACCCTAGTGCTAGGTTCCTTACATATTAACAACTCATAATGGAATCATGGATACAAGGGCATGAGTGAGTGTTTTTAGCCATACAATGTTGTAGGCTTGGGATTGTCCCCTTGTGGAAATTGCATGAATCAATGTAACACTTGCTAACGTAAAAAAAAGTATACCCATTTGGAGTGCTAAAGGAATGGTCTATTAAGATAGCTAGAGTTTAGTTCTCAATAAACTTCATTGTCATGAAGGGCATGGACTATGACATATTGCTAGGAAGACCCCAAATGAGAGGCGTTGGATTGAAGAAGACTAGGATAATGTATTGATGTTCTTTGGGAATAGAATGGAAGGATTCCAAATAGAGATGGACACTTGAAAGACCTCACCCATCAACTTGATGCCATCGCTACAGTGCTCAAGGGTGGATCACATAACAAACTCAATTACACTCCCCTAATAAAGTACATTCCATGTTCAACAGATGAGCATGACTGGATGCATGTGCTTGCAACCATTGACTTGTCATTCTCCGACGATAAGAATGATTACAAAGAAAGTAGTTGAGAAAGCAACCACTTGCAAAAAGATTGTGGAAGAAAGTACTACTAGGAACAATGACCTACCCTCTATGCCTCTTTGCATGATGGTGAGAAACTCAAGTAAAAAGCCACCTCCTATGATCTATCATGTTCCATCAAACAAATTAGAATTGCACAAAATCCTTGAGTATCTAATGAGGAAATTAGTTAACAACCCTACTACCAACCTAAAACCTCTTAGAGATTTCATGGAAACTCCGAAATGGAAATGGACTAGGGTACATGATTTGAATCTCTTGTACAATCAGATCATTAGGAGAAATATGGACTCTCTTTTTTGCCCCGTAAGGGGTTTCTCTCACCTCTCTCTCTCTAAAAAGAGATTCCAAAAAAATATTATAAAAAGAGATCTTCTACAATCAAGAAAATCTCGTTTTTGTGTTTTCAATAGATTTCACCTATTATTTTATTCCCAAACTGCAGGATAAGGTCACTTTTTCTCAAAATCCTCATAACTAAAAAAATACAATTCTATTTTTTCTAAAAACGCAGCCAATCATTCTTTAATGCCCTCATGACTCTTTAATGCCCTCTTTAGTGCCCTCATGACTTTTCAATCATTCTCATTCTCGCTTCTTAAAAGGGCGGAAGTTAAAAAACGATATAAAATGACGTACACATCATATTTTAAGATTATTTTTTACCCAGAGACACCTTTTTGACTCAAGAGTTTCCTTGTAAATTTTCGTCTTTTTTGGACAAGTATATACCTATTTCTGGGCATTTTTTCATTCCCTCAGAAAGCTCTAGTTTTGTCCCAAATTTTGTGCATTCTTCTCTTTCCCTCCAGAATATGGTTTCTTGCATACGAGTTCTTCTGAAGCAGCATTGAGGAGTAGTTTTGATACCATTTGTTGAAATCAAAGAATCTCTATCTACAACACACTCTACCCTGCTACAAGCCATCTTCCTCTTCAGAAATATGCAGTAAGAAATCTCCGTCTTCAACAGTCTATACTACAAGCAATCCAGTGATAATGGAGGTATCTTTATTTTTTAAATCTTTGTGATGTTATTATTCTTCACAGTTGTTGTTCAGTCCTTAAGCATCAATTCAGAGAGAGAGAGAGAGAGAGAGAGAGAGAGAGAGAGAGAGAGAGAGAGAGAGAGAGAGAGAGAGAGAGAGAGAGAGAGAGAGAGAGAGAGAGAGAGAGAGAGAGAGAGAGAGAGAGAGAGAGAGAGAGAGAGAGAGAGAGAGAGAGAGAGAGAGAGAGAGAGGAGGGGAGAAGGGGGGGACAGAGAGGACTGTGTGAGATGAACAAAGAAAATAAGTGATAGAGTGACAGATAGTAAATTAGGGTAGAAGATAAGATGATGTTATTGTTTTCCACTAGCCAAGCTTCAGTATGAATGTGTTTAGGGTTTCCTTGATGAATTTTTGTTGAGAGAGAGAGAGAGAGAAAGAGAGAGAGAGAGAGAGAGAGAGAGAATATTTTGGATAGAACAGAAGATAAGATTTGATGCTAATTAGAGGTAGATTAAAAGCCAAGATTACAGGTTGATTAGGGGTTGATTAGGGTCTATCAAGACTGAAAGCAAGAGAAAGAGACAAGAACCAATTGGGTTTTAAAAAAAACACAGATATAGTGAATCAAAGGGGTGTAGTTCTACTATTTGAATGTTAATCCAAGTTAACATTTGCATACTTTTTTTTTTGCAGAATGCAGGTGCAGGATGTACCAAGAGAAAGAGAGATATTCACTTTCAATTGGAGGATGAATATGCACCAATGTTCAAAAGAACTGTGGAAAGAGATGATGCAATAAGATGCAGGATGCAACAAGAAAGAAATGCAGGGAAAAAAAATGTGGACCTTTGGGTTGATGGGTGCATTTATCCACCCGATCCACTCACTCGAAGGCCACCACGATTTGAAGGGCTTACATCATTTGTAAAGTTTACTTGTGAAGGCAATGAAGGATTGTATGGATACACATGCAGACTTCTCACACAAGGAATAGCAGGGGCTCATCAAACCTTGACAAATATGCAGACAAGATTACAAGGGAATATGCAGTCTTTGATGGAAAAGGATAGATTATTGGCTGAGAAGGATAGAGAGAACCAGAACCTACAACAAGCAATGTCTGTCATTGAAGATGCTATGCATGCTACACACGTGCAGAATATGGAGTTACAGTCTAAAGTCAATGACTTGGAGAAGGAGAATCAAAACATAGAGAGGAAGCTCACAAAAACTTTGGAGATTGGGCCCACTTTAAAAACCAAAGAGGCACGTCGGCGCATCCGATCCGTTAAACCAATTGGCCAATTAGCCAAAGGAAGTGGACAATATCATAGACGGATATATGCTCAATCTACTACAATGAGAAATATGTTTCCTCATGCAGAGAATGATACTATTGCCAAAGTCCTTAGCAAGAATATGGTAAAAAATGCATTGGAAAATCGTAAATTCAGGGACATTGTGGATGGTGTTGCTAGTGAACGTCTTAGGGATGTGAGCAACTTGTTTACTGCTACAGATGCTCAGGGATTATGTGACAAGGTGGGAATGAGTTCTGAGTCATATAGTATGCTCTATCAACAATTGGATACAGGTTTTAAGCAAGTCTTCAATACTAAGCGAGTAATGCCTCTGCCAAAACCATTTCACGTGAAGAAGGCTCGAAAACAACTAAATGAGAAAGTTTTAGAACTAATTGGTGAGCCTACGCATCTGGAACACACACACATATTGAAGTATGGTTCCAAAGAAGTTGCCTTTGTATTGAATGCATCCAACAACTTTGTATTGGATATATGTAGGGTTCAGATTGCTATGGTCAAGTTTTACAATATGTCTATGGAAGAATGTAGAGGCAAGCTTAAGTTTGTCCTCAAACTTGATGAGAGTGAGATTATCAAGGGGCAAAAACTTGAGCGTGTGAGTATAACACTTATGAATCGAGCATTGGATCCCAACATCGATGAAAAACATCCTTTATACTTCAGTGTACAATCGGAGAATGAAATATGGTGGCTTGCAGCATTTGAAGTACCAAAGGAGGACCATGAAGTACTTAAAGTTTTTTTTAACCTCACTAATATACCCAGTGTTATTCAACAGCAAAATAATGGAGCAGTTTTACATGTTGAGGGGTTTGGGGACTATCAAGTTGAATGGCATCTTGCAGGTGATTTAAAAACATTGAAGTGTATGTTTGGTTTATCAAATGCAGCAAATGCAAAATTTCCGTGCATATACTGCATGCAAACTAGGAAGAAAGGGAAAGATGGAAAGAAAGAATGACTTGCCAAGGCAGGACAACAGGGTGCTCCGACACGTGATCAGAAAGTCATGAGAAATGGAATGCTAATTCCAGTGGATCCAAACTGGCGCCCTATTTTGGAAATACCACTAACAAGGGTTCACTTTTGCACATTGCATTGTTTGGTTAGAATAATTGAGAAGCTAGTATATGAATATATATGCTTTGCATACAAGATGCAGCCCGTGTCAGAATCTGATGCTACATGCAAGAAGGTAGAACAAGTCCTCTCTGAAGTTGGATTGCACGGAGGCCAAGTAGAAATAAAAAAGGACGAGAAAAAATCGGGGAAGAGTGGAAATGTTCCTTGTAAACCATGCTTTGGCGGACCCAAGGCTAGGAAGTTTTTATCTCCACCTCGAGATGAGGAAGGCAATATACTAGTAAAACAACCAGAGAAGTACGAAGCATGGAAAAAGTTGCACCTTGCTGTTTCAGATTGGAGCAATGGGGGACGAACAAGGATTGCGAAGGCAGAAGTGTGGATACACCTAGACAGATTAGCAGCTCTCTTACAGAAGTTGGGGTTTATGGATGGTGATGCCAATGCATTTAAAGAGACAGCTGCTAAATTTCATAAGTCCATGGTGGAGGCATGGACTACAAATAGCATAACACACTACATGGTCAGTATTATCACCATTGCAAAAAAAAATCATCATTTCGAATTACTTTGTGTTTCTAATCTCTTTTCTTGTGCAGCATATACTTGAAGCACATGGTCCATACTTTGCAGATCAAGGAAGTTTGGAAATATGGTCAACTCAAGGCATGGAAAGATCTCACTGGCAAGCTCGCTGTGCTTTTCAAAAGGCAACTGATCATGGAGGTGGCATCAATGATTCCAATTCTATGAGGCAATTATTCCAATGGTGGTATAGGAGACTAGAGATACGATACGAGGAAAAAGAAAAGAAGTCCAAAACATCTCAAGCAGAATCTATAAGTAGGGCAATATATGAAGTGAGAAAAGCAAGATATGAAAACAGCACAGCTAGACAACGGCACGCAGAATGGTTGGCAACCCAAGAGAGAGATGGCAAAAAATGGAGACCTAGATAAAGATAATAATTTTGATGCATTTAGAGTCCACAAGAGAGCACAAGTCCCAAGGATATGACACATCAATACTCATATCTCTAACATGAGATGTCTTATAAAATTTCTTTAAAATTTCAAAGGTTTGTCACTATATTTTTCAAAGTCGATTTCGAACTTTGTTTTTTAATTATGAAAAGTCCATTTTGAAATCCTAAGACAAAGATATGAAAATTCTAAACATTGGAACATTCATTGGCCTAGAGAGAGAGGGGGGGCATGAGGGGGGTGTCAGGAGATAGAGAGAGGTAGGGATGGGGTGGAGAAATGAAATGAAATGATAAATTTAAAATTCATTTACACCACAGTAAGTTTGAAAGTTTCGTATTTAAGTCGTCTCTCCTTTCATTTTTTCCCATTGCTCTCCACTCTACCCTCCACCTTTCTATCCTTCATTATCACAGCCATGGCACATTCCAAGCTTCCTATCAAAAAGGCGCCTGCGAGAGCAAGAGCTCAACACTCTTCCGAATCTAGTGAGCGTACTGTGAGTGACAAAGATCCCCTGGTGACCGATAACGGTGGCCCTACTGCAGCCAATAATGGTGGCGCTACTGTGGCCAACAATGGTGGCCCTAGTATGGTCGATAATGATGGTTCGCCATTGTCCAGAAATGGTGGTCCACATGCTCCAGCTGCTCCACCTCCCACTACTGCTCCAACTCGTAATACACGCCCTCCAACACATAAAAAGCGAAGATGGAGACCAGGCACAGCTGCGCTACGCAAGATAAGGAAATTCCAGAAGAGTGCCGACTTGATTATTCCTAAGGCACCATTCTCCAGGTTGGTGCGAGAAATACTGCAAGATCTACAGTCAGGGCATCATCACAAGTTCTTTTCGAGGAACCAGGCAAGGAATGTGGGGCGATGGTCAAGCCAAGCCTTGCTTGCTCTCCAAGAAGCAGTTGAAAGCTACTTGATTGATCTAATGAGTGATGGTCAACTTTTAGCCATTCATGCCCGACGTATCACTATTAAGCCCATAGATCTGGTTCTTGTTCGCAGGATCCGCAATAACAAGGATGCATTTAATCTTAATGTCAACAATATGCTTTGAGAAGCTACCTTGTAATTGGATCTATGTTTTTAGCTCAGGTTTGGTTGTAGATTGTAAGGATCTTAGTTTTGGGTTATCTTTCCAATAGACCTTCAAGTATTTGATAGTAGTGGCCTGCAAAATGGAGCTAAATTTTCCCTAGCTCTAGTCGTACTTGGTGCGATGCACTATCTACCGTGTATTTCATAGTTTCGCAATGCTAAATCCAATATGTGATATTCTATTTTGACCATGTTTCGCATTGTGTGAATTTTCAAGTTTCCAATTTTGTAAGTAGTTTTGTTGAGGATAAATTCAATGTGCAACCACGTACACGTCGGTGATCAGTTGTACATGGGCCGATGCACTATATCCTTACTATATTTAGTGGTTTGGCAACAGTATATCTGATGTGATATTCCATTTTACCCATGATTTATTTTTTGTCAATTTTTAAGTTTCCAATGTTTCGCATTGCGAGGTTGACAATACATTTAATCTGCAGTTGCACACACTCATTATCAATACATTTAATCTACAGTTGCGAGGTTGACAATACATTATCAGTGCAGTATAATGCAGTTAACGCATTTTCAAAAAAAGATTGAACCGTCAAATTTATAAATCGGAATCTGGTGAAACTTCACCCTCATGCTGGGCATTAGAAAAACTCATTTATATTAAAAATTTGGCCCCATCAGAAGCCTCTGGGTCACCTGTCCGGAGGCTCGCGTCTGGGGCCCTGAATCTGGGGATTCAGGGCCCCAGACGCGAGCCTCCGGACAGGTGATCCAGAGGCTTCTGTTGGGGCCAAAATTTTTTTGGATGGTTGATGTGTCCTTGAGGAGCCTACAGGTAAAATTTCATGTGAATCGGAGCACTGGTGATATTTTTCTTAAGCGTGGATTCATTAATTGAAATTTTAGGGTTTTTGAAAAGTTTGGCTATAAGTTTAAAGTTTCACCTCATTTTACACATTTCACTTTTGAGTTCTGAGTTCTCTCTCCTAGAAGACATGGTACGCACCAAGCAAGCGGCCCGGAGATACCCCCCTGGAAATTCCATACGGCAGCCACGTCCTCCAGCTCCACCACCACCACCACCACGCCAGCATCGCAAGCGTCGATGGAAGCCAGGCACAGTGGCTCTTCGCGAGATCCACCACTACCAGAAGACCACTCACCTCCTGATACCGAAGGCTCCATTCCAAAAGTTGGTGCGGGAGATCATGGAGGGCATACTGATCATGAACAACAGGAACCAGTTTCCAAACACATCACGCGCGAAACAACCGGATCGCTGGACTACCCAGGCCCTCCTCACACTACAAGAAGCTGCTGAAGCCTACCTCATCGACTTATTTGGAGACTCAGTCTATGCAGCGGTGCATGCAAGGAGGGTCACTGTCGCCGAGAGGGATCTGCGGATAGTCAGGTTCTTTCGGCGATGGAAAGATAGTCCTCGCGGAGGTCAGCAAGGATAGAGGTGTACAAACTCAAAAGCACATGGAATGTAGCTTCTGAAGACATTTTGTAAAGCCTTGGTCGTAATGGACCCCATGTAAAATTATTATTAATACAAATACAAAGTTTTTGGCGTGTCTTATTTTTGTTTAGTCACTTGATATTTATTTTATTTACGTCGTTGAGTTATCGTTACATGCGTTCGAACAAATACATGTTGCGCACGAATTCGATAAAGCACTGTGTATTAAATTTAGGGTACGAATCGTGTTACGTATAAATTCGATAAATAAATGTAACATTCAAGTAAAAAAAAATAGTAAATGACACGTATCACAAACTACATTGCACGCGAATCCAACAAACATCAGTTTTCATTACTTGAAGAGAAGATTACAAAGTGTAGTACATCAGTGATGCGATATCAGTAGGCAATAAGTACATCTATTCTCTCCTAGGCTTCTTGGAGCTAGGCTCCCCATGGTCAGAGCTATTCTTGATCATAGGCAACAATACATTTTGCCCCAATAGTTCCTGTCTAATGACAGTGGGGTCTTCAACACCGGCAACCATGCCACGGGCCACCATGGAGAAAAGTGGGCCAGACCTAGTACTCGTGAATAAGTAGAGAAGCTTCGAACGTCGAAGCAACACTACTTTCTCCAGGCTGGAGTTGGTCGGGATGGTCTTGAAGGGCCCAGCCTTTGTTAGTGCCCTCAACTTCAAGAAGTTCTCTGCAAAAGCAGGGGAGCATGTCTTATGAAATACAATAATGTCATTGACAAGCTGCCCAACATACTCCTTCAATGCCGAGTCTTGCACCCTTCCTTGGCTACCAGATCGGCCACCCTGCCTAGATGAAAACTCATCTATATAGACAATCTCCTGCAACACACAAGTTCAGTATCAGACTCACTATGCATGGAGTGTGCTGAAGATATATAAATCATATTCATATGAAACTTAACTAGTACCCCAGACGCGAGCCTCCGGCCAGGGCACTTCTGGGGGCCCGATCCCAACAAAAACACATGTGTGTGCTCCCGATGCCCTAGAGGCCCAGTACCCCAGAAGTGCCCTGGCCGGAGGCTCGCGTCTGGGGGCCTGAATCTGCAGATTCAGGCCCCCAGACGCGAGCCTCCGGCCAGGGCACTTCTGGGGGCCCGATCCCGACAAAAACACATGTGTGTGCTCCCGATGCCCTAGAGGCCCTACTGGTTAAGTTTCATATGAAACCGAGAACATTACCTTCTCTGCATCATCTATCTGCCGCTGTAATGGAGCATCCAGGTCTGCTCCTGCCACTGGGCTGCCCTCGTCTCTCTCCTGGGTAGGCACTGCATAGTCGGGTCGAGGACCAAAAAGGCTTTCCTGCAACCGCTCGAACTCCTCATCAGAGATCTGATACTGTGGCGCCGCATCCTCAATCTGCTCCTGGATGCTCACAATGGCAGAGATGTCATCGATGCTCGTGCCATCATAACGAGCCACCTCATCAACATGTGGTGGGGCATCCTGTAAATCAAAATCTATGAAATCACTAGGTGCATCACGCACCATGATACAGTATAGTTCTTCTTCCCTAAGCTCCAACAACTCTAGCACATCCTGCATGAATAGATATTCCACCCCCTCGATGGTGATAGCATGGAGAGAAGAGAGGGGTGGCTCTTCGCTCGTGGGCATCTCATCAGGGCAGGGAGGTGGGTGCACAATGGCCAAGCTCTGTGCTGCCTCAACACTCAGATCGAGAGTGATCTCCTCAAGCTCCCTCTCAAAGTACTCTAATAGTGGCCGAGAGGGTGCGTCGATGTCCTCGTCACTGTCCTCTTGCACCTCAGTGCACATAACATATATGGCAAAGGCGGCATCCCTCTCAATGAGATCCATCGTGATGTGGTCCTGTGACGAGGTGGGCACTGCTCTAGCGTGGAGATGTTGCCCCACATGCACCAGGGCTCGACTTATCACCTTTGCATGGCTGGATCCGGCACACAAACTATACAAAAAATCCATGGGAACCCACCTGAGAGTGGAGTCGGGAATAGAGCAAGTGAGAGGGTTCACTGCATTACAAAACGATGCTAGTATACTAGAGTCAGGGTCTACAGCGGAAAGCGAGCTCTCTAGACTCAAGGTCACGCAAAACCTAGGGTATATCTGGTCCCCTATGTGCGCGTAGCATGTGGAACTGATCCATGCGACGAAGGCGGGAGTGGTAGCCATGGCACACAAAGAGAGAAGGAATGAGAGCACAAGTGTAGGGAAGTGGAGAATGAAAGCGAAAATGAGTTTGGAGTTATAGCTTTTATGTGTCTAGGGTTTTAAATAAAGGTTCTTTATAAAGTTATTAATTCTAAAGTTTCAAATTAAAACTCTTACCTTAGTTTCTTTATTTCAGTACTTTAAAGTCACTGTTAAAATTACTCATACAGACAAACGCTTCGTTCTACATTATTATATCCTCGAATATGTTTGGGTCGCTGAGTATATTCAAGTCTAACGAGAGAAAATATATAATTTTTTAAAGAAAATAAATCTAAAAGGCCTTGAAATTCCCTTTGGATCCAATTTAATATTAAAATGTAATAAACGAGCAGAGATGCGCTACAATATATCATTGTGCAAAGACAATATTCTCTAGATTATAGACCTCTAACCTGCAATTTAATTATGATTTTTAACTGCACGATTGAGTAATTACAGTATGTATTATCGCATGCTTGGATCACAGTAAACTAAAATTTAAAGTACTCAGAAGTTCAAAAAAGGTATGTATTCGCTCTTTATAAAGTTTTTTTACAAGGATTCCACTATCTCAAGGATATGTGGAGAAGCACATTGTTTACATGTCATGGATTGCTCACTACGAGTCCTGACTTTTCTATTATCTAACTTGAAATAGAAGTTGTAGAGGGGCTCACTAGACATTAATTGGATTTCTTGTCTCAGAAAATAAATGGGCCAATGACTCTCTGCACTGACTACGAAAGGATTATGACCACTCCACAAGATTACCACATCTACGAGCGCTGTATGTGTGTCATCTTGGATATCTTGATCCAAGTTGATCCACTCCCCTCGCAAAAGTCGCCATCTTCTATATCGAAAGCGAACGCACAGAGTTTGTCTAGCAATGAAATACCTGTAATAAAAACAAAAATAATGGTAAGTGATCAATGCGACTAACATAACAATTCATCTAAGCGAGACCTATGTCAATTAAATCAAGGTATGCAAAGTAGTAAAAAAGTTTTACCTGAATGTAATATTAGATTGGTTGACCCTGCACTCAATCGTCTCATCAAAATGTGTTCTTTTGACTTCCCAAGACTCACCCAATAGCTGACTCATCCATTCCTCGGATGGACACTTGCATTGATAAGTAATCTTTGTTTTCTTCAAAACATCACATGAACCAAACAAATGTGCAAACAATGAGAATGGAATAAACCAATTAAGATACACATCTTTGGAGCCTGTGGTGGGTTTCATAGCACTATTGATGTCAGATTTTATCTTCGACTTGCAAGCTCCTGACAACTCCAAGCTACCAATGAACCATTCACCACTAGACAATGGCGGCAATGGGACATGCTGCAATCTCTGGCTTTCTACCACATACAATGAATTATAAAAAAAGATATTTTGAGTGGCAAGTTGACTTGTAGAGGTATTATCATAGATCAAAGAACCTATCTCTTCATGCCAAACATGTATCTTGCCGCTTAAACATTCCACATTCTGCCATTCATGCAAAGTCGATGGATATAGAGCTGTCAATCAAACAAGACTGAATTAGAATACTGCAAAGACTTTTAAAAACAACTCTGATACAAAAGAATAATCAATGATAAAATTTAACAACTTACTGTTTTGTTTATAATTTGCAATGTTGTTCTCGTCGTGTACAGAGATTTGTTTATGCGTATAAACATGTTGAATCAACACTTCTGTTACTGCACTTGTGCCATTAAACACTTTTCTGAACTCTAGAATTCTACCTTTCCAATGTTTGCTAGGGTTTGCAACATCCTTGCGCTTGACCTTGAAACTCCCTCGAGTACTTGGGTGCATCAAAATCCAATCCAACTTATAATACTTATCACAAATCCAATTACCGCCATTATCTTTCCTGTTGAAGACCTCCACTGCAAGTATGCTACTGATATTTTTCCTCCGTGAAGACATCTGTAACAACCAAATACAAAAGTTACCTATCAACATGTGTATAATTTGCAAATGTTATCTCCAAATGAAATTAAATTTAAATGGATCAATTTAAAAAAGAAACATTGTACCTGTAATTTCTTTCACAAAGATCCCTAGATATGTTGAACAAGAAGTTGACTTATAGCAAGACCATTGTTCCTTCACTGACAGATTCCTATAGTACAAAAACAAAAGAAATATTGGGTCAACACATACATATAACTTATATAGGCTTTGTCCAAATGCGTTGAAATTTAACCATGGAACAGTAGTAAAAAATGGCAATATACCTGTGGCTTTCTCTGCAAAAAATCCCAAAGATATTGTAGAAGTTGAGTTCTTAATAAATCATTGTTCTTCACCCTCGAAGATTCTTGGAGTAAAAAAACAAAGGAAAGCTCAGTATGCATGTAACTTGTATACATTTTGTCTAAACGAGATAAAATTTAACAGTGGAGCAACAAAAAAACAAGACAATATACCTGTAACTTTGTTTACAGAGAAACCCTAAGATGTTGAAGAAGAAGTTGAGTGTTCAAAATCCCAAAGATGTTGTAGAAGTCGAGTTCTTAATAAATCATTGTTCTTCACCCTTGGAGATTCTTGGAGTAAAAAAACAAAGGAAAGCTCAGTATGCATGTAACTTGTATACATTTTGTCTAAACGAGATAAAATTTAACAGTGGAGCAACAAAAAAACAAGACAATATACCTGTAACTTTGTTTACAGAGAAACCCTAAGATGTTGAAGAAGAAGTTGAGTGTTCAAAATCCCAAAGATGTTGTAGAAGTTGAGTTCTTAATAAATCATTGTTCTTCACCCTCGGAGATTCTTGGAGTAAAAAAACAAAGGAAATCTCAGTATGCATGTAACTTGTATACATTTTGTCTAAACGAGATAAAATTTAACAGTGGAGCAACAAAAAAACAAGACAATATACCTGTAACTTTGTTTACAGAGAAACCCTAAGATGTTGAAGAAGAAGTTGAGTATTCAAAATGTCACTATTATTGACTGTAAGAGACTCCTAGAGCATCAAAACAAAAGAAATTACATGTCAGAGAATGCACATAACTTGCACAGGTTTTCTCCAAACGAGATAAAACTTTACCATAGAACATCTATGGAAGAGAAAAATATACCTGTAGAGTTTTGTGAAGAGAATCTTAGGGCTTTGGTAAAACAAGCTCTGCTCTCATGAAACACATGAATCTCTCTCTATGCTTGTGCAAAGCAAATGAAATTTTACAGGGTTACAGACATGGCAAGAAACAGTGAGGCTGTAAAATTTCGTCAGGAAAGAAGAAGCGGGGAAAGAGATATGACAAATTTGAGTTCCGCCTAAAAAAGAGGGGGAAACTGAAAAGGGGAGAAAAGAAAAGTCAAACATAAAAAATAAGAAAATGAAAATTCGAGGCACAAACTTCCAAGAAGTGACAGCTTTGTACTCCCCTTTTCCCTTATTTTATTGCTGAGGGAAGATTTGGTCCAAGAGATGGCTAGAAGATTCATGTTACATGAATCTGGAATCCCAGCTCTCTCATTGGTTAGGCCTATATTTGTTTATTCACTCCTTAAGGGGCAAAAAAGAGAGTCCATATTTCTCCTAATGTCCACTCAAAGATAATGAGAACTTGGAAACTGACTAGCCAAATACCAAGCCACTTTTAACCCGGTTGTCAAGCCAGCCAACTCCTAAAAGTTGTTGCATTAAACAGGTGATCTTGATAATTAATTCTTGCAATTTAATATAGCCTTCCTTTTTATTCGTGACACTTATTAGCGATAGTCCAACTAATCATCTGAACAAAACTTGGTAAGCTTATTTAACCTCATATTTCATTTCTCTAAATAGCTAGGCCTCTGTGTTGGGTCCTAGAGTACTAACCTAGAAAAACTACGGCTTCTCCCCATCTCTTAGGGGCAGCTCCTCATAATTTGCTCCTGCCAAACTAGTGGCGGTTTATCCAGGAAGTTTTGATGTTTGACTTTAAGAAGTTTGTTTCATGGAATAGATCCCTTAGATCTATTTGTATACCCCCTTTTAAATTCCTTTTTATATTTCTCTTCTCCAATTGATTAAAATTAATTCATTTTATTTATTTAAGTAACATCAAACATTCAAATCAAAGCAATCTAACGTTCTAAAAAAACCATAAACTTTAATTCCTTGATAAACGTCTCCCCACTTCGTACTGCAATTTCGTCGTTGCTTTTTAGTATTTAAATACTTAATTCATTTTGCAAATATAGCATCCTTTTCTTCTTTTTCTTCACTAAATACAAATCAGGACAAAACCACATACCTTCCGCACTCTAACGTAAACACATACATAGTTTATTTTAAATTCCCATATTCCCTTTTAATTTATAAATTAGTCTTAGTGGCCCTCCACTTTTCCTTGCAATCATCAGATGATTTCTTTTTAATATGAACAAAATATAGATCTTAAATATGGATGCTGAGGCTTTCCCTCATGCCATCAAACAATTATCTTATTAAGGTTTTTTTTAAATATTTGTAATTTAATTTAAGGTTATAATTTTCTTATCATCAGCAAACATCAATAAAATACTATTGTATCTCTCATTTGTTTTTTTTCCATCCATGTGTTATTGAATAGTACATCACGTATCATTTTATTTTCTCAAAATAAAAACACCATGTTTATGTGTAAATGTTCTTTCAGTAGAATATAATTAAAATGTTGTTACTTTTCATTTTAAAGCTTACAAAAGTTCATCAGCAATCAAGAATTGTCTTTTCAGCTTTTCACGTAAATATCCATATTTTTATTGATAGAGAACAGTTTTATTTAAATATAAACTCCTATTTCACTTTAAAAATAACTAGTTTTAAAATTTTAAATATATTAAACCATCTATAAAAATTCTAAAAAAAATTCAATAAATTTCTTGAGTCATAATATTTATAGGAAAAATATCACGACTTATAAAATTTTAATCATCCATTTTATAAAAAATTATTTGTGTCATTTTGAGCATTTTCGACTATTTTCTATTTTTAATAAATAGGAACAGTCCCCATAAATGCAAACAACCATTCAGCATAGGAAAAAAGGTTTCAAAGCATTTCCTAAAAATACTACACTGAACATTTGCTTATGTTATAACCTTTATTTTTTATAAACGGTTTAGGTATATACTTGGAAAACCCGCGGGTTATCGTCGTGCCTTCGGGGTCGGCGTCCTCTTGCAGTCCAACTAAGGAATGTTAATCTACCAGATATTTCACTCGGTAATTTTCCTTGCCTCTTTCATTCGAACTTAATCCCACACTTTGCCAAAGTAACTCCCCTCCCTTGTGCGTATGAACTAGGACTTCCAAGTGCTTTTAATTAACCTTTAATGTTAAAGGTTTAAAAAAACTTGAGTGTTATATCTCTTTCTCTGTCGTGAATGGCCGCCAACAATGCGTGGATTTGAGCCGCCATATCTGCGCCGCGATGTTAATGGAAGATGGCAATCATCATGGGAATGCAGGCGATGATAATCCACGCCAAGATCTCCCTCTCTCTACCCTCCATGGCAACATGGCGCCCCCTATCTTGCCGCTTCTCAAGGCAGTTTTCTTCCTTCGTGCCCCATTTCTTCTTGCTTGGTCTCTCTCTCACTTTCTTTTCATCACTTGATGAGACTGTTCTGATTTAGTTGTCGTTGAATCACATGTTGGAGTTTGGGAAACAATGCCTCTCTCTCTCTCTCTATTCCAGACATTTCGCCCATTTGTTGGCGCCTTCATGGTTCTTCCCGTGCGCCCTTCTCTGCCCCGGCTGCTATTGGAGGTGCCATGTCCTCCTCCTCTCTACGCTTGTCCTTGACAGGCTTTCCACAATCTATGGTGAAGGTAGACTCCTCCTTACTCTCCGGTCCATCTCCTCTCCATGCGGCCAAGAAGATCGCCCCTTCATGTCTCTTCGCGTTCATCCCAAAAATGTGACGTCCCCTCCCATCACGTTTTTTTTTTTCTTCTTTCTTTCTGATCTCTTTCTTTTCAATCATTAAGGTTCCTACCCTCCCCCAACACACACCCCAAGACTTCTTTTTACCACATCTCTCAATATCCATTCCCCATTATCTAAATTTCCAAGAGCCCAAGTTCCACAAAATTGGCTCATGCTCTCTTTGATATAGTATGTACCCACACCATGTCTTTTATCATCAAACCAATCACCTTGATACATGTCACCATTTGCATACGTATAAACCCCATAGCCTTCTTTTTTACCAACTTTCCAAGATCCATCATATGAGCTATTATCGGGATATTTTTGTACTCCAAGACCTTCCTTGAGATTGTTACTATGTTCTCCATCATAAATTGCCTCATTTGAAAACTTGTAGACACCATGCCCATGCTTCTTTCCCATGTCATATGTACCTTAAAAGGCATCTCCATTTGTGTAGTTTGCAACTCCATGCCCATGTGGTATGTGGTCGACAAGCTCACCACTCCAAGTCATGACATGTTGCCTAAGGAACCAACCGGTCTCCGCAAATCAATGTTTGAGTCCCATAACCTCGCTGCCCAGTGTACTTCATGTACAATTGCAGCTATGTCTTTAAATATATTTATTCCACTTAATGAATTCCCAATAACTACCACCACCACATTCACTACCTCGATTTCCTCCATGACCTGAACCATAACCTAAAACTACACAATCTGCCATGAATAACATGATTTCTAGTGACTCTAAGAATATGGATTACATAAGCTCAAAGGACTTCATTTCTGCAAAGTCCTACAGTCTCTAAGTCTTGGTCTCCATAGCCTATGCCTTGCAAATGAGATATAATAGTTTCTTGTGGTTGTAGACAGGCCAAAAGATTAAATTTTGTACTGACATTCCCTGGCCAGACTGCAAGGACACGGCCTCCAAAGACAGCAACAACGAACACCGCATCTGCATTAAATTAATGTAAAACAATGGTAATAGTGTATCAGATGTATACAATGTTGTCAAAATTTTTTGCAATGTATGAAATATTTCTAGGTGTTGTCAGAAACCAATAAGAAAGTAGAGGATAAGCCCTCTAATAAAGAGAACTCTAATGATGAATATGTAGGCTATGACTCTAAGAATGAAACAACTGATGATGAAGCATAAACCATTGATTATGACACAGATGTTTAAGTAGATCATTATGGATTCCAAGTTCCAAGAGACCAATGTATTGTGGGTTAAGAAAGGAGTCATCTGCGTAAACTGTGATCAATGTTGGTTGGAACACTTAGAGGTAGTAGATTATGAACGAGTAGGATTGAATCACACTGGATCCATAGCTTTGTATGAAATAGATGCTGAGTTCACCTAGTGGAACTCCCTCATCTAGTGAAGGATGCAAATTTATCTCTGAGTCCAATGTCAACTTTGACAATGATCTTGAGATTCCATGATCTTGTAGGACTCAACGGACTAAAAGGGACCTTCCAGTCTACTTGAGGCATAGAAGGTTGAAGGAGGAGAAGAATAAGCAATCTAAAGACTCAGAGGCCAAGAGACAAAAGAAACCCCATGATTTGCCAAAGTGCTTTACAAAGTTCAAGAAAGGTGATCATGTATTAGGAGGAGCTAAGAGACATGATAGGCTAGCAAACCCATCAAGGGACTTGCCAAGGTTAAGGAAGTCATCGTGGCCGATGAAGGGGACTAGCCTTTACCTATGTTGATCATAGCAGATAAAGAGGAGAAAACAACGAAAACAACAGCAGTTGCAGGTGGTTGTGGACCCCAAGAACATTGAGACGAAGAGCACTCGAGAGTTGAGAAATAAAGCATCGAGTCCATCCACCACTGAACCAATTGATGCCTCTCCTAATAGCGGTGAAACCTCAGACACATCCATGTGCTCTAAAAAATCAAAGCAGTCATTACCATTAACGGCTGTTGCAATACTCAATCCATCGACAATGGAACTCGCATTGACCAATCAAGAGTGGATAGGACATTGTCACAACAGGGTGACAAATCTACACTAGTCACATCCAAGGAGAACCATGACGCAATAACAAAGCCTAAGGAGAAACATGGAAATTCCAAGAGAATAAGAAGTCCTAGCGTTGGCCAAACCTGCTCGTCTAGGCCTAAGCCCCCAGCTACGCTAAAGCCCAGGAAAACTCCTAGAACCTTGCATGAGATAGCAATCGAACAAGCCCTCGTTGAACATAGAAGTGCCACAGAATGCTTAACCGGGTTGGATGCTAAGCTCAAAGTGTTCGCATGTGTCTACATCCTGGCAGACATGGGCGTATTCCCTAAAGAGCAGCTTGAAGAATACTTGCCATTTCCCTTATCTTGGGAAGAGCAAGAACATCTTGACGAGCACTATAACAGGCTCCTGTATGAACGCATGCGACTCATCTCTGACGAGAGGAAGTCGACAAACTACGCTTAACTGTCACATTCAATGACGTGCTCTTCCAACCAAATCTCTTAGAGTTAGAGCAACTAAAGCAACTATCAGAGGGACGATTCAATTCGAATAGCGTTGGTGTGAAAATCGCATTGCAATGGCCGAACTAGGAGCCCAGATCATGACAGTCTCAGAGGAGCGATTGGCCAAATGGTGATCTCAAAGAGACCCAACGTATGTGGCACCAACTTCCCTTCGAGTGTTGACTGCCATTCAGGGTACGGACTTAGCTGAACCTAGCCAAAACAACTCTCTGTTTGATAAGGTTCTCACTGAGGAGGAGTTACATGTTGCCAGTAGACTCGGACAAGGTTCCATGCTACTTGATGTTGCAAAATATCTATCGGTATTGAGTAAGCTGCCATGAGTACTAGATGCACATGCCACACTCCAGTACAATCTGGAGTTCTACAATTGGCTTTTATCCTTGTGAAGTGACATGGACTCATAGATATGTATATAAATAAACAGTGACTTTTGCGACCCTGTATAGACACTATCAACACACACAAGCTATAATAGTCAAGCGCAGAGACAAGAGTTGGGTTCAACAAGCTAAGCTCCTCAGATCCTCCTCTCACTACACATTTAGAAGTTGTGTGACCATTCCCACCTCCAGGCGGGGGGCATGCAATCCTCATTACCACCATAGGAAGCCCTACCAATGTCTCTGCTGGTGTAGACAGGGTATTGTCCCTTTCTATACACCTTTCCCCCTTCCCGATCTATCCTTTCGAGGATGAGCCTTGCCCCACTCCATGACCACCAGTCCACATAACTTAGCATGAGCCAAGATCTGCTAATGGCTGGATGAACATCATCATGGGGACCATCCCTCTACAACAAACACTACATGCCTCACCCCTCCCCTTCTCGTCATATGCGCTTGATAACCCACACTATAATCCCTTCCATGTGAAATGGTTTTATCCTGTATCAAGGCCTAATCCTTGGTTTGCATTTTGCAAGTCCCCCTACGAAGAAGACATGGAGCACCTCTAGGGCAGCTGGCTTGCAAAGACGCTCTCCGCTGTCGAAGGGAACATGCAGCACAAGCTCCTCCGCCGGCGCGCTACGTGCGGGGCAGGCTCCCCACTTGTACACACTTCCCTTACCTATCGCTAATATATGCCACGTCTTTAACAAGCACTGGAATAGGCATCGCAATCAGCATCATAGGATTTTGAAAAAGTTATATCTTGACATGATTGCATTTGTTCGTTGTACTTGACGCATGCGACTTGCATATACTCTCATGAAGTGACAAGTGGATGCAGGATGACACAGGTCTTCGTGCAAACGTGTTAAAATGCCCAAGCCACCGCAAGACCACCAACCTCACAAAGAACCGTGACAAAGCCACGCTGCCGAATGCAAAAAATCACCCTTGCGAGTGTCCACATCGCACGAACCAAAGCATAGTCATGGGCTATGCTCTCTTCCTGGGTCAAGCTCTGCAGTGGGCTCACGACGGTTGTTACCTCAATTGTACCAACATCGCGTGTCGCAAAGAGGTTTGCAGTATCTCAAGTGTATCTTCCCATCTCAACAACTACTTCTCTAACAACGAGGCTAGGGCACAATCATCACTGTAATATCCATTTCCTGAGTCTTCGAAGCTTGACATTTCCCAACCCATTGAAAGGCTGATAGCCTCAACATATTGCAATGGTTGTAATCAGGCAAAGTTAAAAAAAGAAGAAGAAGAAAGAAATAAAGAAAGAAAGTAAAAAGCATAAGAAAAAGAAACAAAAAAGAAAATAGAAAAAGAAAAGGAAAAAAAATCAAAACGATAAGAAGCACCCATGATCACACCACAGCACCTAGGGGTCCTCAAATTAGGTGCATCCAGTGACCTTGGTCGGCTGGCTCCATACCTAGTCCCCTAGCCTCCTACCATCACCCACAATAGTTTAGGGCACATCAAGGGCAGGACATACATAGGGAGCTTGTCTCACCTTTGATTAGACTTGTCACCCTGACCCACTCATATGATTCCCTCTTACACTCTGCCTTAATACCATTGCAATCAATTGTGGTAAGCACTGCACGAATGGCCATGAAAAGTACACTGTTCTCATCACACAGGTCCAATAGCTACCAGCTACCGATAGTGCAATGTCCCTGTGTTCAATTATGTTATGTCGTGCAGTCACAATGCAAAGGATGTCACATACACCTTCACGTGTACTTCTTCTCAACATGGAAAACTTTGCTTCATCCACATTGTTATGAGAAACCAGCCCGCGGTCTTCTAGCTACACAGTATCTAAGTATGCACGAGCACTCACATAATATATGCACCAAAATATATACACAGTTTGGGTCCTCAAGTATAGGACAATACTCTCAGCTTGCTTAGAGTTCGACCTGTCTCCCAAACTAATTAAAGTATGTCTTGTGTATGATAGAGAGGACTTGCACTACCCCTAGGGAGAGACCACCTATGAGAGGTTTTCAATTGCAGGCATTGAAGACTCCAACGAAGGTGTCGTTCGCTCTTCATCGACACTCAACTCTAAATTCCTATCCTTTATCATCCTGCAAGCTTGCCAAGAATAGTCATGTGCAGAACCCCCAACAAACCGCCACTTGTACTCCATCAGTGCAATCCCCACAAAGAATAGCCCTACCACCAGTCACCTAAACCACCAACGTGCCCCCAACGACCTTCCTCCCCACCACTACCAACACTCCGCCATGGCAACCATAGGCGTCCTTGCCACCCACATCCTCGATGCATGCTAAAGCCTGCTACCTACGACGGTGAGTGCCATGGGACTGGCACTCGTCTAGGAGGGGGGTAATGTTAACCCTCAAATGAACGAAGGTGGAAAATCCGAAAAAGCTAAAGTAAAAGACAAAGACAAAGGCCAAGGCAAAGAGAAACGGAAGACAAAGATGCACAAGGAGAAAAGTCCTAAATAAGGGAGAAAGGCGCGCAAGGAAAAGCGCAAGTCAATAATTTAGTAAAAGAGCACAAGCGCATCATGGTTTAATTCAAGGAGTGTTGGGCTCTCACCTGTGCAATTTGTAAATGTAGACGGCCGATGGAAAGGAAGCTAGGGAGATAGAAGGACAATGGGAAAAAGGGCCTAGGCTATGGCTGGCCATGTAAAAAAGGGGAAAATGGCATATAAAGTTGAAAAGTGAATGAGAAGCTCATTCTTGTGTGTGGCCAAAAGTGGCTCTCCTCTTCTTCTTCTTCTTCTTCTTGTTATTGCTTGCTTGAGCTTGTGCTTGAGAGAGGAAGTGTGAGAGTGTGAGGGAGTGAGTGTGTGAGGGTGAGGGACCGGGAAGGAGAAGCTCTCCATCTTCTCCTCTCTTCTTCTCTTCTCTTCTCTTCTCTTGTCTTGCTCGCGGCAATGGCTCGATTGGAATGGAGGTAAGCTCACTACACCCGTAGATATGGATGGCGCATCAGCTATGTGAGAGGTAGCCATTAGTGCTCGGCTTGGAACGCTTGAAACAATAAGCGGTCCGAGGGTCTTGGTGGTTGAGCGTGAGCTCCCACAGACATTAACTTTCTAGAGTCAAATATACCATTTTGCAACAAGACATGCTCACTACTATGATGATTGATGGTTGGTGCCCCACTTGCTTGCCTCTGGCATACCATCATAAACTCATGATTTCTAATGCAAGTTTAGCCCTTCAAAACTAAATTTTAACCACATTCTTTGATGCAAAAAGGTCAGTACTCAAGATTTGCCCATGCATCCATGTATGTGCCCTTCAAGTTGCTTGCAGATGACTACAACTAGCTAGTCATTGTCTAATTTTCAATTATATACTTATGATTTTCCATAAAAACAAAATCCATCCATTCTCATCGGGCATTGATGCCTTTTTTGTGATTTCTAGATTTTTTCCATTGATCAACAATATGAAAAATGCTAAACTAATTGATCTCAGCCATAAATCTATTCTAAGCAAAGAAAAAAACACAACACATATATGGATTGGTTCTCTATCTATTCATCTTCCTAAACTCACAATGCGAGGTTGGCACATCAAGATCTTCATGTCGAAAAAGCCCATCTCGCTTGAGCATGGCATATTTCATCCATGGTCTATGGCTAGAGACTCTAAAAAAGATGTTATGTCATGTCCCAACAATGGAACCAAATGTATGTGCACTTCACCTACATGTTGGATCTAGATGGAAGCATGTATAGTTAGGATACTATCGGAACTAATGGGTGCGAACCAGCCTCTGAACTAAATACTCCCTAAAAAAAAAGGGTTGAGATTATACCAGAGCCCAGATGGGACCACAAGCTATTCTTCTCAGGTGCTCGCACCTTGCCCATAAGTCCAGGTGTCATGCGCTCTCTCTAGTTAAGATATCTTGCAATCTCTTATTGTGTAATACTCCTACCATCTACCCCTATCCACTTGACTAGTCTCAAACAAAATCCACAATCTACGAAGCAAGCAGAATGAATCAAACAAATAGTCAAAGTGAGAAAACTCACCAACTATTGCAGTCTAACAGTTCATTGAAGTGGTCTTGAGCTTCCACAATCCCTTTGATTGTGCGTCCACAAGCTCCACATCTTTCATTCTTGCAAACTTCATGTAAGGTTGTAGCTCCTTGCTTGTCCCTCCAAGTTGAGAAAAATGCTCTGTGTGTGTGTGTGTGTGTGTGTCTCTGTCTCCTTTCTCTCCCTCTCTCTCAAAAGAACTCAGGCCCTCAAGCTCCTATCACAAGCTAAAGTAAAAGGCATCCATGTGTTTGTCTTTTGGGCTACTTCCCAATTTTTCTACACCTTTACTGGAGCCTACTCCAAGTTGGGGTGGATTATGTGGGACTTTAGCATCTTGTTGCCTCCCCTACCTATTTCTTCTACAAAATTTTGAATAGTCTCGTGATAATCCTCCCTCTCCTTTTGTTCTAGCTCCTCTTTCTCCTTTTAAAGCCTAGCCTAGCACTTTGCCTTCATCCTTTGAAAGTCTTCCAAGGCTATTTCCAAGGTGTCTTTCTACTCAGATTGCATTTTTTCCTCCTCACCATCTTTCTTTGAAGCATCTTTATTCTTTTCTCCTTTAGCGGAGGCTTTATCATTACTTTTTCATACTCATTCTCTTGGTATCCCCTCTTGATTTAGATTTTTCTATATTTTGCTTCTAGATACCCTCCAATTTAGCTTGTTGCACTTCTTTGGCCCCTTTTCTCCTTTCTTTTTTTGTTTTTCTCTCTGTGTGAGTTTGTATCCTTTTCCTAGTTTGAGAGGTTTGGAAACCCTCTTCTTCTTAGGGTTGTCATATTTCCCAATTGCACAAGATGCAGTTTTAGTTATTCCTTTTCTTTTTGAAGTCACTTCTTAAATAGATGTTATAGATTCTTCACCTATACATGTTACCAACTCCCTAATAGTGTTAGGATCATTCTATGCTTCTTCAATTATGGCAATCAACCAAGGATACTTTGCCTCTTGCCTTTCCCCTTGTTGGTTTCCTACTTCCAACTATGAGACTTTCTCAAATTCAATAGGTCATTAGGCATTAGCATTGAGTAGTTTAGTTGCATCATGTATGGTCTTAGTTGTATAAGCATTGAGGTCCACATTCCTCATATGTCCTATAATTAAATTCTCAAGTATTCCTACAGGGATTCTATTCATCATGGAGTTGTATTTGGTACTAGAGAAGAGTGTACATGTTAGCTTTGTTTGTATTCTTAGATCTAAGCCAAGGATTGCCTCAATTTTAATCCCATCATTGCTAATCTCTTGCTTTTAGAATTTAAACTTGGCCATAACATCATTCTTCTCTTTAGTTGCTCTTTGTGAGCATTCTAGTAGATCTAAGGCCCTATGCTTCAACTCTCTAAAAGGGGAATTTCCACCTTCTGCAAGCCTTCACTTGTCTTCATAGTGACCATCCCAATCCTTTTGTTGATGTCATACTTGGTAAGGAATTCCATGCATTTTGAATGTTTCACCTTGCCTCCAAATTTTTCAACATATTTACAAACCGAGCAAAATTCTTATTAATTATTGGGCTTTCTACTCCCCATCTATGATTTGTCCCAAGTTTTGAATATGCATGTATCTCATTTTCCCATTTCTCAAGATGTCCACATTCATATTGTATTGTTCCAACACTTCTATGAAGGGAATTCGGGGGTTTTTGAGGGTTTTCTTTACTTCCCATTAATGATCTTTAGGTTGGTCAACTCTTACCATTTCTTAATATATTAAAAAAAATGAGAAATGTGATTAGGGATTGCAAGTTTAGAGTACACAAGATTGTATATTTCATTTCAAATGCTCATATAGCTATACAAAAAATGTATGTTGCTTAAAAAGTTAGACATGCATGCTCATTATAATCTTCTTCTTACCCCTTCCCCTTCCCTAAAAGTTTGCAATGCTTCCTAGCTTTCAAAGGGGGATATTGAGTGAGGTTTTGTCTGTGCATAGCTCAAAATCCTTATTATACAATGAATGAAAAAGAAATAAAAGCTTCAAGCAGGCTCCATCCTCAAGCTCCCCGCTCCAAGCTCCATTGCCGCGAGCAAGACAAGAGAAAAGAAGAGAAGAGAAGAAGAGAGGGAAGATGGAGATATTCTCCTCCCTGGTCCCTCAGCCTCACACACTCACTCCCTCACACTCTCACACTCCCTCTCTCAAGCACAAGCTCAAGCAAGCAAGCAAGAAGAAGAAGAAGAAGAAGAAGAAGAAGAAGAAGAAGAAGAGGAGAGCCACTTTTGGCCACACACAAGAATGAGATTCTCATTCACTTTTCAACTTTATATACAAAACCCTAAATCCCTTTTGGGCGGTCATCCCCTTATCCCCTTTTTTACATGGCCGGCCCTTTTTCCCATTGTCCTCCTATCTTCTTAGCTTCCTTTCCACCGCCTGTCTTCATGTACAAATTGCACGAGTGACAGCTCGTCACTCTTAAAATAAATCATGGTGCGCCTTGCGCTTTTTTACAACAGTATAGACTCGTGCTTTTTCTCATATGCCTTTTTCCTTGATTTAGGACTTTTCTGCACTTCTTGTGTTTCCAGATTCTTCTTGGCGCGCTTTCGTCTTCTGTTTCACTTTTGCCTTGGCCTTGTCTTTTGCTTTAGATTTTCTAGCTTTTCCACCTTGTTCTTTTGAGGGTTAACATTAACCCCCTCCTAAACGAGTGCCAGTCCCATGGCACTCATTGTCGTAGGTAGCAGGCTTTAGCATGCACCGAAGAAATGGGTGGCAAGGATGTGTGTGGTTGCCTTGGAGGATTTCGAGTGGTGGGGTGGATGAAGGTTGTTTGGGTAATGTTATTGGCATGGGTGGCTGGTGGTAGGGTGGTTGGAGTAGGGGGTAGGTTTGTTCGTTGTTGGGAATCGAGCTGGGGGCTAGCACAGGTGGTGGTTTGTGGGGATTCTGCATAGGTCGATTGTTTGGTAGGCTTGGATGATAGGAATGGTCAAGAGGTCAAAATTGAGTGATAATGAAGAGCTGACGATGCATTTGATGGAGTCTTCAGTACCTGTGATTGAAAACCTCGCATATGTGGTCTCTCCCTAGGGGTAGTGCTAGTCTTCTTATCATGCACAAGATGTAGTTTGATTAGTTTGAGAGACAGGTCAAACTCTAAGCAAGCTGAGAGTATTGTCTGGCACTTGAGGACCCAAATTGTGTATATATTTTGGTACAGATATTATGTGAGTGTTTGTGCATACTTAGATATTATGTAGTTAGAAGACCTCGGGTCTGGTTTCTCGTAACAATGTGTGGATGAAGCAAAGTTGTCCATGTTGAGGAGAAGTACACATGAAGGTGTATGAGACATCCTTTGCGTTGTGATAGCACGATGTAGCATGGTTGAGGTCAGTGACACCTTACTTTCGGTAGTGGGTAGCTACTTGTATTGATTGACGAGTACAGTGTACTTTCCATGGCTGTTCGTGCATTGCTTACCATGATTGATTGCAATGGTATTAAGGTGGAGTGCAAAAAGGAATTGTGCAAATAGGTTAGGGTGACAAGTCTAATCATAGACAAGACAAGATCCCTAGGTATGCCATGCCCTTGATGTGCCTTGAACAATTGTGGGGGATGTGTAGAGGGCTAGGGGACTAGGGATGGAGCTAGCCGATCAAGATCACTAGGCGTACCTAATTTGAGGGCCCCTAGGTGTCGTGCTATGATTGTGAGTGCTCTTTTTTTTCTTTCCTTTTTTTTCTCTTTTTTTCTTTCTTTCTTTTCTTTTTGTTTGTTTTTTCTTTTTCTTTTTCTTTTTCTTTCTCTTTTTCTTCTTTCCTTTTCTTTTCCCTTAAAAAAAAAGAATAACATGAGTATAACCATTGCAATACGTTGAGGCTATCAGCCTTTCAATTGGATTAGGAAATGTTGAGATTCAAAGGCTATGAAAATGGATATTACAGCAATGATTGTGTCCTAGCCTTGTTGCTAGAGGAACAATTGTTGAGATGAGGAGATACACTGGAGATTTTACAAAACCTCTTTGTCATGTGCGATGTTGGTACAATTGAGTTAATAGCTACCGTGAGTGCCAGGTGTAGAGTTTGACCCAGAAAGAGAGAGTGGCCATTGATCATGCTTTGGGCCATGCGATGTAGGCGATCAGCACAAGGGTGATTTTTTCTTTCAGCGGTGAGGCTTCGTCATGGCTCTTTGTGAGGTTGGCGGTCTTGCGGTGACTTGGGCCTTGAACACTTTCGCACAAAGACCTGTGTCATCCTGCATCATCCACTCGACACTTCGTGAGAGTATATGCAAGTCACATGCATTAATTATAATGAACAGATGCAACACAAAAAGATATCACTTTATCTAAATCCTATGGTGCTGACTGTGATGCATATCATCGATGCTTGTTAAAGATGTGACATGTATTAGTAGTAGGTAAGGGAGGTTTGTACAGTTGGGGAGCCTGCCCCTTTAACAACTTAAGGACAAAAAGTTATGGCAAGACGGCCTTTATTAAGCAGCTTATACAACATAGGGGCTATTCTATTTATATGAGGCGGGGTGAGTTTGGGTGGTTGGGCAACTGGGGTTATGCCGGTGAGGGGCTCCCATTAGGCTAGGCAGGGAAGATATCGGTCGGGACCCAAATGGTGTAGTCCCTGGCTGCAGCTATTTCAAGAATGCTTTTAAATAACTTCTCAAATTTCCTCTTGTTTCTAGCTGCCTTCTCCTCTTTCGAGCACCTAGTGTCCAAGTATCTAGTGAGGGCCTGCACGGCCGGTGTCGCTACACCCTGGATGCTCCCTTGAGCCTTCGTCCTCTTGGCTTGGAGAGTTTTCAACCTATGTCCTGGGCAGTGTCGCTTGGGGCCTCTTTTTGTTGTGTACCTCTTTAGAGTAGGCACGTAGCATTTTGGTGGAGACGCTAGCGCTTTATGCTCCCTCCGACGGCGGAGAGCTTCCTTGTAGGCCAGCTGCACTATGTGGTCCATGACGGCTTTTGTGGGGGAACTTGCAAAATGTGAACTAAGGGTTAGGCCCTGAGGCAGGATAGAATTATTCACATGAAAGGGATTAAAAAGTGGGTTATCAAGCGCATATGATGAAGGGTGCGGTGAGGTGAGGCATGCAGTGTTTGTTATAGAGGGACAGTCCCCATGATGATATTCATCCTTCTTCGAGTGCGGGGCATATTCTAGCCATTAGCAAATCTTGGCTTATGCTAAATTGCATAGAATAGTTGTGATGGAGTGGAGCAGGGCTTGTTCCCAGAAGGATAGATCGAAAAGGGGAAATGCATATAGAAGGGGATGACACCCCGTCTATGCCCTCAGAGGTGTTGGTTAGGGCTTCCTATGGTGATAATGAGGGTTGCATGTCCTCCACCTGGAGGCGGAAATGGCCACACGACTTCTAGACATGTGGTGAGAGGAGAGGACCTGAGGAGCTCAGCCTATCAAACCCAAACTCTTCTCCCTGCGCTTGACTATCATTACTTGTGTGTGAGCTGGCTTTGCTTTTTTCTTTTTTTTTTCTTTTGTTTTTTTTTGGTGGGTATTATCTATACACAGTCACAAAACACATTGTTTATTCATATACACGTTTATAAATCCATGTCACTTTGTGAGGATAAAAACCAATTGTAGAACTCAGGATTATACTGGAGTGTGGCACATGCATCTAGTACTCGTGGCAGCTTACTCAATAACAATAGATATTTTGCAACATCGAGTAGCATGGTACCTTGCCCGAGCCTACTCGTAACATGTAACTCCTCCTTAGTGAGAACCTTGTCAATTAGAGAGTTTTCTTGGCTAGTTTCGGGTAAGTCCATACCTCGAATGGTAGTCAGCACACTCGAAAGGAAGTTGGCACCACATAGGTTGTGGGTCTCTTTGAGACTGCCATTTGGCCAATCGCTCCTTTGAGACCGTCATAATTTGGGCTCCCAATTCGGCCATTGTAACGCGGTTTTAAAACCAACATTTTTCAAATTGACTTCGACCCTCTGATTGTCACTTTAGTTGCTCTATCTCCAAGAGATTTGGTTGGTAGAGCACATAATTGAATGTCACACTTAAGCATAGTTCGTCGGCTTCCTCGTTAGAGATGAGTCGCATGCGTTCATGTAGGAGCATGTCATAGTGCTTGTCAAGATGTTCTTGCTCTTCCCAAGATAGGGGAAACAACAAGTATTCTTTCAGCTGCCCCCTAGGGAATGCACCCATGTTTGCAAGGATATAGACACGTGCATATACTTTGAGTTTAGCCTCCAACTCAGTTAAGCATTCTGCAACACTTCTATGCTCAATGAGGGCTTGCTCGGTTGCTATCTCATCCAAGGTTCTAGGAGTTTCCCTAGGCTTTAGCATAGCTGCGGGCTCAGGCCTAGATGAGCAAGATTGGTCAATGCTAGGATTGCTTATGCTCTCAGAATCTCCATGTTTCTCATGAGGCCTTGCTACTATTGTGTCATGGTTCTCCTTGGATGTGACTGGTATAGTCTTGTCACCCTATTGTGACAGTGTTGTATCCACTCTTGATTGCTCAATGCAAGTTCTATTGTCGATGGATTGAGTGTTGCAAGCAACCGTTGATGGTAATGGTTGCTTTGATTTTTTAGGGCACATGGATGTGTCTGAGGTTTCACCGTTGTTAGGAGAGATGGCAATGGGCTCATTGGTAGATGGACTCACCACTTTATTCCTTAGTTCCCTACTATTGTGTCATGGTTCTCCTTGGATGTGACTGGTATAGTCTTGTCACCCTATTGTGACAGTGTTGTATCCACTCTTGATTGGTCAATGCAAGTTCTGTTGTCGATGGATTGAGTGTTGCAAGCAATCGTTGATGGTAATGGTTGCTTTGATTTTCTAGGGCACATGGATATGTCTGAGGTTTCACCGTTGTTAGGAGAGATGGCAATGGGCTCATTGGTAGATGGACTCACCGCTTTATTCCTTTGTTCATCAGTGCTCTTGGTCTCAATCTTCTTGTTGTCTATAGCCACTAGCAACTGCCGTTGTTTTCTCCTCTTTTTCTTGGGAAATTGCGGTGTATCCTTTAAGGACTTAGGACCCTGAACCAGGTCAACCATTGATGTGTTTGGTTGGGCCTCAGCATTCTCTTTCTCTAGTGTGTCTTCGTGGGGCAAGTTGAATAGCCTTGCTAGGTTGATTGGACATATGTGCCCTCTCCTTGGCCACCTCTTTGAGGGATTTCTCCTTAGGCCTAGTCTTTAGGTGCTTTGGAATTGCTGGAGGTGTCAAGGATGTTGGTTGTGACACCTCTTCCATAGGTGAATTGTGGTGTATCCTTTAAGGAATTAGGACCCTGAACCAGGTCAACCACTGATGTGTTTGGTTGGGCCTCAACATTCTCTTTCTCTAGTGTGTCCTCATGGGGCAAGTTGAATATCCTTGCTAGGTTGATTGGTCAGATACGCCCTCTCCTTGGCCACCTCTTTGAGAGATTTCTCCTCAAGCCTAGGCTTTAGGTGCTTTGGAAGTGTTGGAGGTGTCAAGGATGTTGGTTGCGACACCTCTTCCATAGGTGAATTGCTAAGGACATATTTTGCAAGGGGTGTCGTCATGGCCAAAGGTTGTGACTACTGTGATTCCTGATTAGAAGTTGTAGCAACTAGTTCAGTGGACTGGCTACTGTTAGTAGATTGCAGTGTCAGGTCCTTAAGCAAATCGAAAGTGGTTGTGCCTTTTGTTGCCCTTTGAGCATTCACTTGTGCAGATCGAGTCTCAGTTGATCTAGTCCCAATAGATTGCACAGGCATATCCTTGGGCCGAGAGCTACAGGTGGTGTCATGTCCCACCTCTTGGACATTTGGAAGCTTAGATGGAGATATGGATTGGGATTGAGCAACTGCACTTGACGACTGTTGTTGTGCTTCCTATGTCCATTTAGGGAAAGAGGGTGTAGGAGACTTGGGACTCCTAAGTGGCTTTGACACTGGCTAGGAGATTTGCTCGTGACTGTTAGGATGATTCTGCCATTTGCTTTGTTGAGCATTTAGCCTTGCCATGAGCAATGTTGTGCCTATGATGCTTGTTATCCACTTGGGGAATCAAAGACTCCTTGGGCACTAGTGGGTTTTGCGTACCCTCAACGATTACATCTGATATCTACTTGTCAAGCACGCTAGGCTGAAGATCTACCCTTCCATTAGTCCCTTTTGGTTTCTTGATTTCGATCATGAGGAGCTCGGTCACTCCAATGTTTTTGACTCAAGACTTGGTTTTTCATTTAGATTTCCTCCTGTGCTTCTTTGCTCTTGATACGATCTGGCCTTCAGCTGACAGAGGTGGTTTAGCCAGGGGTTTTGGTACCCAAATCCATTTGTTACCTGCGTAATATCCTTGAGCCTGTAGCAACGCTTTGGATATTCATCACTCCATTGTGCTAGCTCTCCATCAAAACCTTCATCTATAAGGCTTGGTCTTCTTTTGTGGTTTTCTACGATATTTTTAAGTCCAAAGCCTACCCTTGGCATTGTCCTGACCTTCTTATTTCAAGCATGGCCTCGCTCATTGGTTCTCTTTGTTCATCATGTGCTTGTATCAACTCTTTCGACAAGTCCTTGCTCTCATTACTAGGCTTGCTAGGCATGTTAGAATATTCCTTGCTCGAGGTTTAATGAGGTCACCCTTGCTAAAGGTTGTAACTATCCTCACACCCGGTAGTGTCAAGTGTATCCTCTGTGCTACGTAATCAGCCTCACACTTTACCGCCCTTTTGAAGGGTCTTTCTAGGAGGGTTTCCCTTTCGCAATTAGCACTATTTGGAGGAACACGAAATAGGATAGACAAGCCTTTAGTTTCAATTGTTGTAAGGATTTTGCACTTCCCTATAAGTACTTGTGGGTGTTCCATGTAAGGAGTAAGAGTTGCATTAGTAGGTGTGAGCTCTGGTTGGCCTAGTAGGGTCCATGCTTCATAGGTCAAGATATTAAAATCTGCTCCTTCATCAATCAGAGCATCGATAATGTGCTCTCTTTTCGCGGTGAGTTTGACCCTAAGATAAGCAGGTGGTACTATGTCTTCATCTTTTGGGTCTTGGCTTATAAATTTAAGCCTTCTGTAATATCTCCGCACAATAAAAGTTAGTTGGTTGGTTCGTAAGTTAGTTAGTCAATTAATAAGTTAGTAAGATTACTAACTAAAGACTAACTAAGGTAAAAACTAACTAACATTAATTATTGATAATTTTTATCTAATTTAAAATATTTTATTTAGAAAAATCAAGAGTCGTAAATTCGATGTTTTTCTCGAATTGGCAAAGACCGTAGCTACCCTTCACGTAAATTACAACGTGAACAAGACTTATGAGTTATATTAATCACTAAGTTCATGTGTATAGTTTGGAAGGTCCAAAAACATTAGATTTTGGGCAAAGCTAGTAAATTTTAGATATTTTAGATATTATCCTAAAAAAACGATATGGAACTAGATGTCATTTAAAAGAAAAGACAAGTGATATTTTAGTTAGTTTGAAAATTTTATAAAATGAAAAATAAAGAAAAGTGACTGGCAAAATCGCGCGCGTCGCGATTGCAGTTTATAGGCAGTAGACAGCACTTCGAACAGAGAAAAGAAGAAGGAGTGAACTGAGAGCTTTCTAAGCAAGTGTCTTGGAGTTTTACCCCCCTTGCGGAGCCAATGGAACCATCAGATTTATGATCTGAGCATCAGATCACTGATCTTTCCAAGATCCCCCTCCATAAAGAGCTCTACTTCTCAACCACAAGCCCTCTTCTCTAATTCACTATAAATATGAGGCATGGGAGAGGCATAAGAAACAGAAGGAGACCCCGAGAGGCTGCAAGAGAGAGGTAGAGAGGAGGATACTCCTCGGGAGGAAGAGCTTGAAAGAGAGCTTGAGAGAGAGAGAGAGAGAGAGAGAGAGAGAGAGAGAGAGAGAGAGAGAGAGAGAGAAGAGTCACCCTGAGAGGCTGCAAGGAAGAGAATTGGCTCAATTTCTCTCTATCTCGATCCTTCACTTAACCATCTTCTCTTACACTCTCCCATCTTGAATCTATTCCACCTCCTTAATCTCTTGAGTCTACCTACGGACGATGGCCTCCAAGCAAGGAATGTCGTGTGCGGATGACAATCCCGCAACCAACAACAAGGCTTCGGGCAAAGGCATCACTGTCAATCCAACTATAGTTCCCGTTGTAAGTAATGTATTTTCAAGTTGATAGATGCTTGCTTTGATTCTCGTATGAGATACGTTAAGCCCATCCTATTGGACGAGTATAGGTCATGGGAAAGGATAAATTTAATCTCGCTTACTCGGAAGATGGAGTTTGTGAAGTGCATATATCAAGGGAAGATAATTGCACCTAGTTACATATGACTTATTTGCTAGTAGAGCAATTACAAGGAAGAATCAATCAAGCGTTATGAATGACATAGTCGTCAAAAGAACGACATTAAAGGATTGGGTATACAAATGCTAGATTAAAGTATAGTCAAGGGTTATAGATAGCATAATTGCTAAAAAGAATATGACATTAAGAAGCATGAATAGAGAGGTACTAGTTTAAAGTTTAGATACTTCAAAAGTACTTAGCTTAAGAGCTCAAATATTAAGAAGAATTATATTCTAGCTAAAGACAAGGCATGTTAAAGTTTAATTACTTGAGATAATCTCACACTTATCTTATTAAGTATTTATACGTTATACCTATGACATGTTTGATATATGAGGATAAATTTCTATTTGCCTCATGACTTGACTAAGAGCTAGTACAAGAAATTAATCATAAGGGTTAAAACTAAGATATCTTGAGATCCGTCGGATAACGATGACTTTTGCTAATCCAAACTCAGGGTTGGGTTATCAATCAAGGTAAGTGACCTATAGAACTTACATCATGAATAGTGTTTGAACCCTTAACATATACCCTAGCCGAAGGAAGGAAGTGTTAAGAACATTTTTGCATAATATTGCTCTTAGATCCCAAGGAGAAGAGCAATTATGCAATGTGAAATATTATTTCATCTACTCTTGCATTGTTTTGGAAAGAATGCAATTGGTTTTGTTGGTTGATCAAACAATATCCTAAATGCTTTTACATTCAACTGGTTGTTAGTTGTTGTTTGGATGATTATTCCAAGTGCTTGTGATTTATGGTAAATGCATGGCAAGGGTCTGTGATGACAAGACGCCATGGGAATAAGGGAATGTTTTCTTGGAAAATGATATTAGGCTGATTGCCTTGTTTGTGCTTGATTCTTAAAGGATTTAATTAAGGAAGGATATATTGTACGGGTGGATCACCTCCATGGTCGCACCGCGTATTAACCCGAAAGGGCACTGCTCGATTCATGGGCCGAAGGTCGAGTGGTGAAAAGGCCAACCACGGGAATGATGTTTCGCTCCTAGACAGCTTGCGGGTTAGTTGGAGCTCTGGACACCCCTTGCTAGGTCTAGAATGGAGTTGAAGACCTCCGTGGCCCCCAACATCTGGGTATGTTGGGAGATCCTATTCTAGATAAAGGATTGAGTTTTGGTGCCATGTGAATTGAACCAGTTACTTCTGCAGGGCAGAAGGGATACTTCTGTTGGACAGAAGCAAAACATAATTTCTCCTGTATGGGCGGGAGACAAAGATTAACTTGAAGATAAGTTAAGGAACTTGTTTGATCTTGTTTGTCAATAGATTGCTTTGCTCTGTTTTCGTGTTTGTGCTATAATTTACGCGAACGAACCTTGTTCCTTAAAAGGCTTAATTAATGAAGCTGATTTTAAGTGTCACACATAAATGTGGTAGGACCTAATTAGAAAACTAAAGCTATTAAGGGAAGCGGGTGGGCGGAACCCCCAACGGGTCCGTCCTACGGCAGGGTGGTCCCAGAGAACTGGGAGGCTTCTCACAAGTTTTTATCGTCATTCGACCTTTAGATATTGTTAGGTTAGAATCCGATTCATGCCGTTTTAGGGGACCGAAATGGGACTATGCCTTATGGGCAGAGAGGTTGAGCAACGCATCCCTCTCGTTTCCCATTCTCTTTGAACCAAGTGCGGCATAGATCTGCTTTGGGTTGGGTATCTCTGCGTAAAGTAGGATGTTCAATACCCAACGCTAGAATGCTAACTGGAGACCTTGACAACTAGGAACCCAAATTTCAGGTCGATCCTAGTGGGTTCGGTCGTGAACGTTCCGTTGCGAGGCGGATTCGGGAAACCCTAGGCGACAAAACTCGGAACATTCCTTGGGAGTGCCGGGCAGCGACGCTTAGATTCGTTTCTCGATAGACCGCTAAAAGAGTGCCTGGAAAGCCGATGGGCGGGCACCTCACAGTTGGTATCAGAGCCAAATTTTGTAATGATACATGATTGATTAATGTATGGTTTGTAGACATATCCTAAACAAAATAATCTAAGCAGTATGGCTTGATTGTTAGGCACCTTCTGCACCCACGAATGTTGACATGCAAGAGAAGAAATTCCTTCTCAAGCAAATTAAGGTTCCCGATTTTGATGGAGAAGGGATAGACATTGCAGCAGAGGCAGAGATATGGATTGAGTCGATGGATGACTATTTCTTTGCTTCGGGAACTGCCTCTACGAATCAAGCAATGATAGCCAAACTTAAGTTAGTTGGCCAGGCTCGATTATGGTGGAAGAAATGGTGCAAAGATGAAGGTGTTTCTGAAGCCGCTGCTACTTGTGTTCAGCTGAAAGATGCTGTACGCAGATGATACCTTCCGCCAACCTACCAAACTTTGAAGATGAATGAATTCTTTAAGCTACAGCAGCTAGAATTAACTTTAGAAGCTTACTACTCAAAGTTTGTAATCCTACTAAAATACGCACTACCTATGGATATTGCGCAGCAAGTATCCAAGTTTTGCCATGGCCTAAACACTCCTCTGAACCACCGTCTTGAAGCAATGCGTCCAACGGACTTGTAAGACGCATTACTCCGAGCGAATCCAATCGTCCAAGAATTTAAATCGGAAAATTTTAGTAAAGATGACTCCCGAGATCTGGGTAAGAGATGCCATACATGTGGAGAGATAGGGCACATCCGTAGGAGATGTCCCTACCGTCAATGTTTCCATTGCAATGAGCTAGGACATGTCCAAGTAGACTGCCCTGACTTAAGTCCAAAAGATACGGAGTCCCCAAGAAAACGAAGTTACACAAGTGCAGTCTTCGGATATATAGAGGAATCAGATGAAGACGAATACTTAGAACCTACTACACTACTTTAGGATTATTAGAAATCCTAGAAATTTTGTCGACATGAAATACAACTTGTATTGGAATAAACTTCACTCTTGTAACTACAATTAACTTGAGTAATATGAGTTGCGTCTATTTTAAGCCTAGAACTTGCAAATGATTAGAGATACTTTGGCAAGGAATGATAGTCATAATGTGCAATGAATTTCTCTTAAGTCATTTCTTCTCAACTAATATAGATTGGGTCTTACCAGAATGTCGAAGCTTGGAAGTACTCTTTAGTATTACAAGCAAAGCCAATTGTCCATGGAGCTCAGTCCCGAACTAAGGACAGGACAATCTGGGAATGTAGTTCCAAGATAAAGAACCACTCCAATCTACTAAAAGAATACTAGAACACTTTGGTTTAAAGAAGAAAATCCTACCAAGGACAACCAAAAATCTTGTGACCACAAGTGATAAAGCTCCGCGCTGTTTCTATTGCAGGGAGTTAGGTCATTTCAAAAGGGAATGTCTAAAGCACCCTAAACACCGATGCTCTGAGTGCCACAACATTGGACATAACTATATCAATTGTCCCAATGGAACTCGAAGAGAACTTGAGCTTACAAGAAATAAGTCATACAAGCTCCAATGATCTGGAATATACCAAGTGCTTAGGAAAAACCTAGAAGATATCCATGAGATGTAACTACAATAAATTTTCTATTATAACCAAGACTCAAATATATCAAATACCATAGGTTGCTTTTTTCAAAAGACCATATGTCTGTGAGAGATCGGAGTAGCGCAGCAGAAGCGTGGTGTTCCATACCCCACATATTCCAAGATGATACCCCCTGTTTCTCTCGAGATGAGGACATCTCGATTTCTCTAAGGGGAGGAGGATGTAATATCTCCGCACAATAAAAGTTAGTTGGTTGGTTCGTAAGTTAGTTAGTCAATTAATAAGTTAGTAAGATTACTAACTAAAGACTAACTAAGGTAAAAACTAACTAACGTTAATTATTGATAATTTTTATTTAATTTAAAATATTTTATTTAGAAAAATCAAGAGTCGTAAATTTGATGTTTTTCTCGAATTGGCAAAGACCGTAGCTACCCTTCACGTAAATTACAACGTGAACGAGACTTACGAGTTATATTAATCACTAAGTTCATGTGTATAGTTTGGAAGGTCCAAAAACATTAGATTTTGGGCAAAGCTAGTAAATTTTAGATATTATCCTAAAAAAATGATATGGAACTAGATGTCATTTAAAAGAAAAGACAAGTGATATTTTAGTTAGTTTGAAGATTTTATAAAATGAAAAATAAAGAAAAGTGACTGGCAAAATCGCGCGCGCCGCGATCGCAGTTTACAGGCAGTAGACAGCACTTCGAACAGAGAAAAGAAGAAGGAGTGAACTGAGAGCTTTCTAACCAAGTGTCTTGGCGTTTTACCCCCCTTTCAGAGCCAATGGAACCATCAGATTTATGATCTGAGCATCAGATCACTGATCTTTCCAAGATCCCCCTCCATAAAGAGCTCTACTTCTCAACCACAAGCCCTCTTCTCTAATTCACTATAAATATGAGGCATGGGAGAGGCATAAGAAACAGAAGGAGACCCCGAGAGGCTGCAAGAGAGAGGTAGAGAGGAGGATACTCCTCCAAGAGATTGGAGGAAGAGCTTGAAAGAGAGCTTGAGAGAGAGAGAGAGAGAGAGAAGAGTCACCTCGAGAGGCTGCAAGGAAGAGAATTGGCTCAATTTCTCTCTATCTCGATCCTTCACTTAACCATCTTCTCTTACACTCTCCCATCTTGAATCTATTCCACCTCCTTAATCTCTTGAGTCTACCTGCGGACGATGGCCTCTAAGCAAGGAATGTCGCGTGCGGATGACAATCCCGCAACCAACAACAAGGCTTCGGGCAAAGGCATCACTGTCAATCCAACTATAGTTCCGGTTGTAAGTAATGTATTTTCAAGTTGATAGATGCTTGCTTTGATTCTCGTATGAGATACGTTAAGCCCATACTATTGCACGAGTATAGGTCATGGGAAAGGATAAATTTCATCTCACTTACTCGGAAGATGGAGTTTGTGAAGTGCATATATCAAGGGAAGATAATTGCACCTAGTTACATATGACTTATTTGCTAGTAGAGTAATTACAAGGAAGAATCAATCAAGCGTTATGAATGACATAGTCGTCAAAAGAACGACATTAAAGGATTGGGCATACAAATGCTAGACTAAAGTATAGTCAAGGGTTATAGATAGCATAATTGCTAAAAAGAATATGACATTAAGAATCATGAATAGAGAGGTACTAGTTTAAAGTTTAGATACTTCAAAAGTACTTAGCTTAAGAGCTCAAATATTAAGAAGAATTATATTCTGGCTCAAGACAAGGCATGTTAAAGTCTAATTACTTGAGATAATCTCACACTTATCTTATCAAGTATTTATACGTTATACTTATGACATGTTTGATATATGAGGATAAATTTCTATTTGCCTCATGACTTGATTAAGAGCTAGTACAAGAAATTAATCATAAGGGTTAAAACTAAGATATCTTGAGATCCGTCGGATAATGATGACTTTTGCTAATCCAAACTCAGGGTTGGGTTATCAATCAAGGTAAGTGACCTATAGAACTTACATCATGAATAGTGTTTGAACCCTTAACATATACCCTAGCCGAAGGAAGGAAGTGTTAAGAACATTTTTGCATAATATTGCTCTTAGATCCCAAGGGGAAGAGCAATTATGCAATGTGAAATATTATTTCATCTACTCTTGCATTGTTTTGGAAAGAATGCAATTGGTTTTGTTGGTTGATCAAACAATATCCTAAATGCTTTTACATTCAACTGGTTGTTAGTTGTTGTTTGGATGATTATTCCAAGTGCTTGTGATTTATGGTAAATGCATGGCAAGGGTCTATGATGACAAGACGCCATGGGAATAAGGGAATGTTTTCTTGGAAAATGATATTAGGCTGATTGCCTTGTTTGTGCTTGATTCCTAAAGGATTTAATTAAGGAAGGATATATTGTACGGGTGGATCACCTCCATGGTCGCACCGCGTATTAACCCGAAAGGGCACTGCTCGATTCATGGGCCGAAGGTCGAGTGGTGAAAAGGCCAACCATGGGAATGATATTTTGCTCCTAGACAGCTTGCGGGTTAGTTGGAGCTCTGGACACCCCTTGCTAGGTCTAGAATGGAGTTGAAGATCTCCATGGCCCCCAACATCTGGGTATGTTGGGAGATCCTATTCTAGATAAAGGATTGAGTTTTGGTGCCATGTGAATTGGACCAGTTACTTCTGCAGGGTAGAAGGGATACTTCTGTTGGACAGAAGCGAAACATAATTTCTCCTGTATGGGCGGGAGACAAAGATTAACTTGAAGATAAGTTAAGGAACTTGTTTGATCTTGTTTGTCAATAGATTGCTTTGCTCTGTTTTCGTGTCTGTGCTATAATTTACGTGAACGAACCTTGTTCCTTAAAAGGCTTAATTAATGAAGCTGATTTTAAGTGTCACACATAAATGTGGTAGGACCTAATTAGAAAACTAAAGCTATTAAGGGAAGCGGGTGGGCGGAACCCCCAACGGGTCCGTCCTACGGCAGGGTGGTCCCAGAGAACTGGGAGGCTTCTCACAAGTTTTTATGGTCATTCGACCTTTAGATATTGTTAGGTTAGAATCCGATTCATGCCGTTTTAGGGGACCGGAATGGGACTATGCCCTATGGGCAGAGAGGTTGAGCAACGCATCCCTCTCGTTTCCCATTCTCTTTGAACCAAGTGCGGCATAGATCTGCTTTGGGTTGGGTATCTCTGCGTAAAGTAGGATGTCCAATACCCGACGCTAGAATGCTAACAGGAGACCTTGACAACTAGGAACCCAAATTTCAGGTCGATCCTAGTGGGTTCGGTCGTGAACGTTCCGTTGCGAGGCGGATTCGGGAAACCCTAGGCGACAAAACTCGGAACATTCCTTGGGAGTGCCGGGCAGCGACGCTTAGATTCGTTTCTCGATAGACCGCTAAAAGAGTGCCTGGAAAGCCGATGGGCGGGCACCTCACACCTTCTGATACATGCCCTTGAGTCCCCAATTACATGACCAGATGTGGATTCTCCATTGATTTCTTGGGTTGTCTATGCAGTGTCATTCAAGGTGCATCTATCATTAAGACTGTTATGTTTATTCATCCTTGTAGTTGTAGCTTGATGTTGTTCCATTCTGCTTTGACTAGATGCAGTCCAAATGCAACACATACGTGTTTTTGCGGTGTGGTCTTTTTTCCCTTACTGGCTAGATTGGCCCATTGAGGCTCTAGGGTCTCTATTTGTCTTTGTTCGGGTATGGGCTTTTGGTTGCTATTTTGCAAGTGAGGATCTATGCTTGTGCACAACCCTTACTACACTAGGATCTAATTTGGAGGACCTGTCGTGGCACGTGTTTTCTCTCCAACCTACTTGGGGGAGGTGCGGAGGGGGCAGAGTCCCCTCTACGGGGGCCTGGGGGGGGGGGCAGTCCCCCCGGCCCATAGGGCCGTTACGCTAAACATCATGCGCGATTTGAAGGACCATTCATAGCCAAATTTTGAACCACTTGCTTTAGATTTCTGCCGAGTGATGGATCTATGATGTGGTTTCGGCTCTATATGGTCTTTGGGTCGGTTTCAAGGATTAGATGTCAAAATTTTGAGAAATCCAATTTCAGTCCAACAGGTCCGAATTGCAAGGGCCGAATGTCCGATTCAGCCCGGTCTAAGGGCCGAGGACCGAGTTAGGTGGGCCAAATGCAAGCGGTCCAGAGGGTGAATTCGGCTGGTTTGAGGTCTGAGTGGGCCGAATGGTTCGAGGGCTGAGTGGGCCGAGGGCCAAATTGGGTCGAAAATTAAGTTCGTTCGAGTGGTCAATTTGGACGGGCCGAGCGCGATGCATTTTTCACCGACACAATGATAAATTGTTTGAATCACACGATTTAGGTCACGGCCTATTGCACACACCTCCAGATCAAAGCTATGGATGGAGGGGAAGAGTTGTATATACCTGGAATAGACAATAAAATAAAAAATGCAAATCGGAAAATGAATCAAACCCTTATTCCTTGTTATGACAACAAAAACCATGATGCTTATTTTTCTTATTTTTCTTTGTTTTTTCCTACCCTAATGCATCCAAATCACAAAGCAAATACCTACACTACTCTAATATGCTTTTCCAAATCCAAAAAACCAAAAATCTACTTGCTAAGGAGATTGAATACCTCTTCAAACTCCCTTGCTTCCCACCTATCTATGTCAAGCACCGGTTCGGGGAAAACCCTACTTCAATGCTCAATTCGAAGCATGCAAGTGCTCAAGGCTTGAATCCGTTGGTCCCAGCATGGAACCAAAATGCGGGAGCTCTCACTCAACCACCAAGACCCACAGACCGCTTATTGCTTCAAGCGTTCCAAGTCGAGAACTAATGGCTATCTTTCACATAGCTGACGCGCCATCCATCTCTACGGGTGTAGTGAGCTTACCTCCATGCCCGATTGAGTTACCTCCTCTCCCGAGCACTCCGGTAGCTCCATGATCCAAGTGCAAGCTTCAAGCAAGCTCCATCCTCAAGCTCCCCGCTCCAAGCTCCATTGCTGCGATAAAGGCAAAAGAAGAGAAGAGAAGAGAAGAAGAGAGGAGAAGATGGAGAGCTTCTCCTCCCGGTCCCTCACCCTCACACACTCACTCCCTCAGACTCTCACTCTCCCTCTCTCAAGCAGAAGCTCAAGCAAGCAAGAAGAAGAAGAAGAAGAAGAAGAAGAGGAGAGCCACTTTTGGCCACACACAAGAATGAGCTTCCTATTCACTTTTCAACTTTATATACCAAACCCTAAATCCCTTTTGGGCGGTCATCCCCTTATCTCCTTTTTTACATGGCAAGCCCTTTTTCCCATTGTCCTTCTATCTTCCTAGCTTCCTTTCCACGGCCCATCTACATTTACAAATTGCACGGGTGATAGCCATCACTCTTAAAATAAATCATGGTACGCATTGTACTTTTTTACAACAATATAGACTCGCACTTTTTCTCATGTGCCTTTTTCCTTGATTCGAGACTTTTCTGCACTTCTTGTGTTTCCAGATTCTTCTCGGCGCGCCTTTGTCTTCTGTTTCACTTTTGCCTTGGCCTTGTCTTCTGCTTTAGATTTTCTAGATTTTCCACCTTGTTCGTTTGAGGGTTAACAACTGATATTATCAAGGCATCCAATGCTATTGACTATATATTGTTACCCATATCGACAACTATATGTACATCAAGTTCTACTATTGAGGGTTTGAAATATGTAGGGAACAACTCCACAGGTGGTTTGCATTTAGTGTAACATACCTATTGTATAAAATTATTTGACTCATAGGAGGATTTGCTTGATTGTTAGTTAGTGTTATTGCAGGCTTGAGTGTGGTCATGTTGTGGGTGTTGTTTGTTGATCAGTCCTAGGGTGGGAGTTCTAGCATCAAGCTCAATCACATGTTCTTTATGGGTGCTAACTCTCAACTTCAAATAGACTTGTGCTATGGTTTCTTCATCTTCCAAGTCAATCTTAGTGATGGAAACTACACATATAGCTATGGATGGTAGTAGCATTAGGGGAGTTTTGAGGTCTTGAAAATGCCTTTTAGGAGATAGAAAGGGAGTGCTCTAGACCAGTAGGAGAAAAGCCTCCATAACGGAACTTCTATTTTAAAAAAGGCAAAAAATTATTTTGCAAAAAGATACATGTATAATAATATTACGAATTTGTATTATCAATATCTATTTTTAGCCTCTTATATTCGTGATTATGACATTCTTTGCATTAATGATATATAGTCCCGACCACTTTTATTTAATGATATGTCTGAATTAATGATAATGACATGTTTACTCTAAATTCAAATTAGTAAAAAGCTTGGCACATATTTTTTTCCCTCCTTTGTTTTGTCCCTCTCATGTTAGCCTAGTCCTCTCTCTCTCTCTCTCTCTCTCTCTCTCTCTCTCTCTCTCTCTCTCTCTCTCTCTCTCTCTCTCTCTCTCTCTTTGTGCTATGAATACAAAAATTTGACCTTCAACAAGGCGTCAAAGCTCCCAAATCACATCCATATTAGTTTTTAACTCATTCCAAAAAGATGGAAGATGGATTCCTACAATCATTAGCAAAGGCAGTTGGATCACCATGCAACAAGCAAAACGTGGGAAAAGGCGAAGATATGAGAGCTCATTCATCTCTGCTTGGAAGGGTAGAATCAAAAATTTTAAGCTTGGAGTAAATAAGAATAGCATAAAAGAGGTTTTGGTGCAACTCTTAAAGTCTTTCATTTGTCTTGTAGATGTCTATCCCTCTTATCTTGAGGAATGGCAACCGGTCAAGTCTATTGTTGATGTGATTGTTGTGATGCATGGCTTGATTGGAGAAGAGATGTACAAAGGTAGAAAGAAGACATAGCTTGCAGAGAATGGAATATTCTTCTATGACTATTCTTATATTGTACCCATGCAACGTAGCCAATGGGCATCAATATCCCCCCTTCCCTTGCCAGATTTTTCAAGCTTTGAGTGGCCTTTGCCAATCCAGCTACTAGTGAGGGCTATAGATGTAAAATATTTTCTAAGATATAGAGAGCATTAAAACCTAGTATCTCAAGTAGCCTAAGCAAAGTTACTTTGTTCATGCCTATTAATATATTTGTTGACTTCGTTTCTAATGCTGAGATAAGAAAATCAAAGGCTATGCTTTCAGTGAAGAGACTAACACATGATCATATTGTACAATTTGTTGATGAGGGATGGGACATTAGGATAGAAGGGAAAATTATATGTAAGATAGATCAAGACTCTATAACTTGTAAATATATGATTGCTACTCAAAATTTCATCCTTAGCTTTTATTACAGTAGATGGCATTATGTTGGCGGTAGTCTGGTTGCTTTAGACCAAAATCTTGATAATTTTAGCAAAGATTCTATAGTGGATCTCGATGTTTGGTACAATGAGGACATTATTGCAATCCTAAAGGTTAGATCATCATGTAAGCTACATCAAGTCATGAGGATGGATTTACAGAATGAAGATATTGAACTGCCATACTCTTTTGTGTTCCAACTTAATAGCAAACGAGTAAGTTTTTATTTCATATTATATTCATTTAGGTGTATATCTGATTTCACTTCCTGATTAATAAACATTTGTAACATATTTTTTTAAATGGATATCAATGAGGAGAGAGAAGAATATATAATGTAAGGATATTGAAGAAAAGATCTCTTTACTATCAATATAAAATACATGTTCAAATTTCTGTCAGCCATCTCCATGACTTATACACAAGGGCTTACAATCTGAGGCAAAGCTACTTCTTTTGAGAAGAACATTCTTTCTAGGAGTCATTTTGCCTATCTTTGATGCTGTGGTTGTTAAAGGCATAGCTTCGCCTACTGTAGCTACATGCACCTCCTCTTCTTCAATGTCCAAGCCCCCACTTCTTGTCAGTTGTATACAATTGGTCATTATGTACTTCAAGAGCATTGCTCTTATATACCAAATGTGCTCACTTGTATAGGAATCCCTTTTAAACTGTCATACATTTGTAAAAAATATTTTCTGTTTATTGTTATTTTTTACAATCGACTATTTTGCGATAAAACTCTATCTTAAACTTTAGTATGTTTCACATTATCTTTATAAGTTTATTATCATTGAGATAAATAAACTAAACCAATCTTTTGTCATTTATAATTACTCTCCAGCCACAAGAGTAACTATCATCCTGATGAGGACACTGCAATCAACAAGAATAACTTCTTTATGGTAGTTTTTAGAATAAATTTTCTTAGTATGTTCCAATCATATTAATCAAGAGCTTACCACAACTTTTCTATATTGCATTGTTGCAAGTAAGTCAAAAGGCATGGGAGGCCTTTTCTCTAGCACTTCAATCAATCTTTTGCAAACTCTGTACCAAAAAGGCAATAAAATTTAGAGTTATTACAAAAGAAAGATCAAAATATTTAGATTACCCAACAAAAAGATCAAAATATCAAGGAGACTCTAGATTATATAACTTATAACTTGGCATTTTTATGGCTTCCTTTTATAGAATTGACGAGGAGACATTGCCTCTCCACACAGTCTATTCCAATTAGGCTCCAATGAGAACTGAAAACAAAAATATTTCAATAATCTAGCAAAACAAGATCTCATAAAATCTTTAAAAATATTACATTACTTACTTTTCATTGTATGAAATTAGAAGAATCTCCAAATATTTAAAGTCAGTTGAATTGAATCAATGGTCAAAAGCACTTGCATCAAGCTCACTCCTCATATAGTATGAGATGAATGGATCAAGAAGCTCAATTTTTTGTAGTATATCGAAGGGGAGCTCATGCATTACATACCTAGCAAAGGAATGGAGATAATAAGCATCAACATGAAAGTATATTGCTATAAAAATATGGTGAGTTTAAATAAATTTTGGTAAACTATACCTCATCCCAATAAGAAGAATCGAGTCATTTACTTCTCTCACTTTATTTTGGAGAATTTGAACACAATCAGAGTCCAAAAATATCATATCATATCTCTGGTTAATATCAGCAGCAAGAAATCTTGAAGCCCTTAGGGTCAGCCCTTTCAAGAAGGGTAGATAACTACTCTTCAAAAGATGGGAGTTTTTCTGCTTCCTTTTCTTCTTCCTTCTTTCTTTTAAACTCCCTCCATTTATCTCCTTGCTCTACTGTGGCCTTTTCCTCTTTCTCATGCTGTATTGTGTCCTTTTCATGCATAATATTTTCAATTTTTCTTCTTTCTATATGGAGGCACATTTAAAATATTGAAAGCCTTAACATCGGAAAGAGGGATGGCTCAAGGACCTTTGAAAACATGTATCTCAATCCCCTGAGAATAATCATGTCTTTATCCATAAGCATAAGCCTATGTGCATGAGCCACATAGATATAAGAATCTTGGAAAAACTCAATGCCTCGTGAATACAGTTGAGACCTGCCCTAGTCCATCTAAAACTTTGTAGACTATGCTTGTTATAGATTTCTTTAACAAGCCTTTGAAAAGACAACTTTGGAATCACATTATTCAGAGCCTTCATTGCACTTCTAATCTCCTTAAGGCACCTCACATGCTATGAGAACCTTCTTTTTGGCTTTGATTTCCTTGAAAGTTTGGAATGCTTGGAGGACTGATGTATATCGCAATATTTCCTATCTCAAAGATCCTACCCACATTCTTGAAATGTTGGGGTTAGCTAAACGCTCGTGCAAGATTGATCTAGGGTTCTTACCCTAATGATCAGATGACCAAATGCTAGATTTCCGCAAGGAAATTAGGAACCCTAGGGCCAAAGTGTTATTGGCCTAGTAGGGTTAGGGTTGGATTGGGTCAAGAGCACATCCCAAACCCTACATCTTGACCAAATGTATTCTTGACCAAGGAATACCGTGTGATGGGAAAATTAATCCCACAAGTTAGGTGCAACACTTGTCTCGTGCAACAAGTTGCAACGTCGCATGATTTTGTGACTAAATCACAAAATAGTATTGCCACTCCTTAGAACAAGGTTGGCAAGTTCTAAGTGCAAGTCTAATTTGCAAGAGGATGAGTAGTCATCCTGCTACATCACCCTTCTTTGAGGCTAATTGTGGGAGCTTTCGCTCAACCGCCAAGACCCACGGACCGCTTATTGTTTCAAGCGTTCCAAGTGAGCTCTAATGGCTATCTCTCACCTAGCCGACGCGCCGTCGATCCTACAAGTGTAGTGAGCTTACCTTGATGCTCGATCGAGTACCCTCCTCTCTCTTGCACTCCGGTAGCTCCACGATTCTAGATGCTAGCTCATGCATCCTCAAGCCTCCTCCATCTCCAAGCTTCATCCTCCATAGCCGCGCGTGCAAGAGAAGAGAAGAGAAGAGAAGAGAAGAGAAGAAGAGAAGCGGAGATGGTGAAGAGCTTCACCCTCTTGATCCCTCACTCTCACACACACTCACTCCCTCACACTCTCACACTCCCTCTCTCAAGAGCACACACAAGCAAGAAGGAGAGAAGAAGAGAGGAAGAAGAAGACTCTTTTTGCCTCACACCAAAGAATGAGCTTCTCATTCACTTTTCAACTTTATATACAAAGCCCTAAATCCTTTTTGGGCGGTCATCCCCTTTTCTCTCTTTTACATGGCTGGCCGTAGCCCCTTTTTCCCATTTCCCACCATTCTAATTTATCCTATTTCCAACTAGTGCGTACACTTTGCACAGGAGCGAGCCTGGCACTCTTTTACAAAGATTTGGGGGCACTCCCACATTTTAATGGTGCGCCCTTTTTCTCTTTTGTTGCCTCGGGCCAACACCGAGGCTTTCTGAGGATCATGCTTGAACATTTAAATTTTTCAGGGACTGGTTACCGGTGAAGACGCATTTTTTTACTTTTATCATGCACCTTTTTTTCTATTTCCGTTTTTTCCATTTTCTGCTCCTCTGTGTTGCGGGAAACACGGTAACATTACCCCCTCCTAGCCAACTGCCAGTCCCATGGCACTGCAGTGGGACGTAGTGGCTAGTTAGGTCAGTTGCTAGGTGGAAAAGGTAGGTGGCGGACACTGCTTCCAATGTGGTTGGGTGAATGATAAGTGATGGGGTTTAAGGATGATGACCAGGAAAGATTCCGACGTGCTCTAGGCTCCATGAAGATACTCGACATCTTTCACACTGTTGTGGCACCCGTTGTGTAGCTGGTCATCTTTTGAGTATCCGAAACACTTGAAGCAATAAGCAATCCCTTAGGAGGATGGTATTGGAGGGATTTATTCTGGAGAAACCCCCCGAACACTGTTTTCCTTGAAAACCCGTGGCCTTGATCGAAGATCCTTGTCTTTGAGTAGAAGGTCTTCAGTTTTGAGTTGAAGGTCTTCAGGCTTGTGGAGTCAATAAGTGATCCGTAGATCTTGAGGCGTTGGGCATGGATCATTGGGCGATGAGGTTCCAAGATCTATGCCAATGGTAGTTCTACCTTGACTTGGTTCAATCAGGGTAGCCATCAGCAGACAACAGGCAGATGGCCGGATGGCGGTACAGGAAAAGAAGTTTTGATCATTAAAGGATGCCATGGGCGATCCTCTTCCACGGGTAGCCATGTCTTGAAGCGCGAACATAACCTGCAAGAAAAGTTGTGCACTCCCTAAGGGTTGTGTCTGTCTCGCCGTGTAGTGTGTGGTGCCCGTGGCAGTGGAACTAGGAGATGGGTCTAACCTTGGGCAAGCCCTTGGTAATGTCCCACACTTGAGGACCCAGTTTGTGCTTCATTGGAGGTGCAGTGCAAGTCTTAGGGTGACAGGTCTGAAAGTCCTGCCCTTCATGTGCCCTAAGTGTGAAGTGGGGAGGGGGCTAGGGAGAACCCTAGGTGCGGTGATTGGGGTGCTTCTTTCTTCTTCTTCTTATTCTTCTTTTTTTCTTTTCCTTTAAAAATAAAAATAAAAATAAAATATAATAGCATAAGGAGGCTTATACATGGAGACAAGCGATACAAGGGCATGATGGGAGTTTACTCCTCGTCATCTGAATGGCGGGGAGGGGATGGCAGAGGGCGGGGGGCCTTGTTAAGGAATCTTTGGCTCAACAAGTAGCCCTTGAGGTTTAGGCGGGTTTTGAGGGTGGTGGTAGAAAGGAAGGGGTGGTTGCACTGGGTGAATTTGCTGTCGCTCATATCTTCGAGCAGTGCAACACAGAAAGATGGCAAAAGAGAATCACGCATCATGAGGCGAGTCATGGTGCTGCTGTGTATGGCGTTGGGATCGAAATAGAGGGGTGGGAGGTGGCGTTCTTAGGGTGTGGGCTCTTGGTGGACTAGGATCCTAATTAGCCTAAGATAATTACAAGTGGTAATGAATGTGGGGTCAGGACAGGAGGTGAACTCACTAAGAAATCTATCTATAGAGCTATACAAATCAGGGAGGGTGAAGAGAAGGGCGTCGCTATGGGAGGTGCTATTGGTGTTATAGATAATGGGGAAGTCGAACCTGCTATGGATGGACGGATTAAAGTCTACCCCTACCCTTCGAGGATACGGCATAAAAGTAGGGTCGTTTCTCTCAGAAGGAAGGGTGTTGCAAAATGCCATCCACGCATCAAGGTTGACGTAAAAAATGCATCTCCTCCAGGTGGGTTGGCAATTATAGCCTTCCACTGATCTAGGCACCTGGAGGACTTTATCTTGCCAAAATTCACGGTCCTTGGCTCCCCAAGCAGTTGGGTGGGCCTCACACTCCGCTAATCACTTGCCTTTGAGCCTTGCATCCATAGCGATGACGTCCTCTACAAGTTGAATGGGTAGTACTCTGTTCAAGGTGGCGGGAAACTCAAAGCGCAAGTCGAAGGGGTTGTGGTTATATTCCTGCTGTTCCCAGATAATCAATTCGGCACGGAATTCAATAGGGGGATCTTGAGTGCGCGGTAGGAGAGGGGCAGGCTGTCTTGGAACGGGTCTAGTATTCAGCTTTTTCCTTGCCTTCTCTACCATCTCTTTCTTGCGGTTGGCTTGGGCTGCTCTTCTCTTGGCAGATGTATCAGGGGGCTGCACTTCCGCTTGTTGTGGCTGAGGGGGTGGTGGGACGTATTCCTCCTCCTGAGGTCCTAGATCGAACTCCAGTTCACCCCCTTCTACTTGCTCGTCTTCTTGTGCTTTTGCCTCTGTGAAACCGAGGTCATCTATTTCCTGCGCCATCAGATCTACCTGTGCAAGATATCTTATCTTCTCCTCTAGGCTCTGGGGCAGGCCTCCTAGCTGCAGCGGCACTTGCAGACCTGCTGTTAGCGCTCTGCGTACAATGGTTAGTTTCTTTTGCAGCTGATCATTGGCTTCATTTCCTTCTGGTCTAGTGGAGTGGAGCAGCGTATTGAGGAAGGTGTGCTGTTGGGATATCATGGAGAGTTGGGCCGCCTCTGCCTGATTCTCAGCCAACACCCTGTCTCCTTCGGCTTTGGCTAGCCAGTGTGCTAAGTCCCGTATTCTCTGCTCATTGTGATCGACCCATTCTTTTGCTCTTTTTTCCATATCTTCCAGGCTCTCCCCCTGATGGAGGGTCATTGCCATGAGTTGTTCTGCTGGGCCTCGAGCTCAGGGTGTAGGCGGAACTGCTCCTGGCATTCATCGGCGATCTATGCATTGAGCTGGTCCAGCTTCACCTGCATCCTTCGCACCTGTTCTTCCCTTAATTGGTCTAGCTCTGTAGCCTCCTGTCTGATCTTGTCAAGCTGGCTTTGTGCTTCCAGGTTGACTGCTGATAGCTGATCATTCTTGCACCGAAGGTGGGCATTGGTTTCCCTCTCCCCGTTGAGATGCTCCATCAAGATTTTTCTCCTTCCTTCCCAAGAAGCGTCACGTTCCTTCAGGGCCTTTAATTCCTCTACCTCCTTAGTGCTGGCTTCCTCCCTGAGCACAGCGATCTCCCTTTGATATTCTGTTATCTTCTTTGTTCTCTCTAGCTGGAGAGCGGCTTGTGATTCTCGTTCTGCTGCTGCCAGCTCCTCCATGATTGTCCTCCTTTCTTCCCTGGCCCTCTCCAATTGCGAGAATAGCTCCTTAACATATTCGTCGTATTGGCCTGTTGGAGGTGGGGGGTGGGGCATGGTGGTAGTAGTGACAACATCTATTTTCTGCCTTTTTAGCTCCGGCCTTGGCTCCAGTTCAGCCGTGGTTGCCCTTTTGGCTCCTGATGCTGGGGTGGCCACGGCCGCTTCTCTTGCCAACTCCTGTTCCACCAAGAATTGTAGCCAAGTGACCACGTTGCTCTCGTCGACTTTTGGGGTGGAACCTTGGGTGGCGGTGGCAAGGGGTATCGTCATGATAGGAGTGGCTGGCATGGAAGGTATGAAGAGGGGGAGAGTTGGCATCATCGGATCTTTTCCTTCTGCTGGGGGCAGGGGTGCGATTTTCGGCACGCTGGTACTGGGACCAGGTGCCTCCGTTCGGTGCGGGCCCTTTGCACCTTCCTTGTCTCTTTTGTGCTACTCCTCGATGGAGTGACGGGTTGCCAACTCTATTTCTTCCTCTTCCTTCCTTCTCAAAGCTCCTCCTTGGTCTTCTTTTTTCTTTCCTCCTCATCCTTGACTGACTCCCTTCGAGCCCTTTCCAGATCTTCCTTCTCTTTCTTCTTTTTCTCCTCTTCTCTTTTTCCATGTAGGGCTTTGGTTCGTTGTTCCGCATGCCTTTGTGGTGTGGCCTGGGATTCTCCCTCTTTGTCTGCATCCATCTTCGTTTCATTAGATGACTTCTACTACTCTTTTGTGTGAGGTGGGGATTGTGACGGTGACTCATCACTGTCTTCGTCGCCTCCCTTCTTGTCTTCTCCTGCTTGTCCCTACCCTAGCGCTTCCTGGATGATTGCCGTAAGGACACCTCCAAACCCTATGGTGGAGGCCTTGGAGGATGATGCCTTGCGGGTTGATTGGGATGACGGGGACTCCCCTCCCACGGCTCTTCCTCCTATTGCCAGGGCCTTAGCCAAAGCCTCTATTGTCTTCCTCACGAACCCATTAAGGTTCACCTCATCCAACGATTGTGCCGCAGTGCTGTCGAGCAGAGGTACATTGATTCGGGTCATTATGCTGTTGTATCTCTGGCTTGAGAATAAGGTGTGCACCATCTTTGCCTGCAGCTGAATTACTTGGTTGGGGATGTCCGCCATGCTAATTTTGTCATTGGTGTGGACCTTCACTTTATCCATCCCCAACATGGCGTAGATGTCTCTTTTCGGCTTCCTTTCCACCTTATTCGGCAGCCGTAGTGCCCTTTCCACCAACTCGGGGGTCAGCTCGATTTGCACCTGTCTGGTGGCTTCATTGTCGTGCACTGTGATGGTGCCCCTGTTCCTATTGAATGTGCCCAAGAAATCAACGCACACGGTGTAATCCACCCTCCGACCTACTGCGTCTAGGTACTTCTACAGGTGGCACTACTCTATGATTTGGCGTACCGCCGGCTCTTCGATGGCTACGTCTTCAAGGTTGAAGACGTGGCAGAACTTTAACTGGTTGAAAGCTCTCGTTTCCACCGTGAGGCCGTACTTTACTTGTTCCTCCTCTGAGAAGGGGAGCTTGCCCGCTTTGTCTTGGCTTGCAATGATTGCCACCTGCACGTTCAACCATTTCCACTTTTAGTGCTTTTGATGACTAATTTGCTGGAAGAATAAAAGCATAGCAGATTTTATTGAACATAGCCTTAACTTTGCCTTTCAGACTTTTACCATCACCTCTTACCCTTGCATTTCAAATTTAACAGATATTTCACACGATTTACTTTTTAGATTCTATTTTGTTTATTTTTTACATTCCACTACATTCCACCTTACTACCCCTTCCCTCTTTGGAAAAGAAGAATCTGTCCCAGGATTGGAGGTTCGAGGCCAAGGCTTTCAGCAGAAAGGTCATCGCTCTATTTGTGCAGGAGCCAAGCGTAGAAGTTGGGGTTATATTCCAGTTGAGCGGCGCGGTCTAGATCAGAGGGTCGAATCCCTACGTGTGTGATGTATGTGAGGACATCTGTGAGGAAGTCACTAGAGTCAACTCGACTTGCGATGTAGAGCTCTTCCTCTGTTAAGAGGCGGTCAAGATAGGGATGCCCCGTGATATGCTCATCCATGGGTCGACCCCGAAGAATGGTTAACACTCTATATGAGGTAGGCGCGACATAGGTGGGATCATACTCTACCGTTTTGATGGCTCGACATTATTCGGCGTTGGTCATTATGCGACATCCGTCAACCTCCCATTGCAACCTAAGGGCGTACCACTGCCTTAAGAAGGGTGATCCAGTATCAGCAAGGTGGGATAACCTTGCGATCTCTTGGTCAGTGATAGCAGTCGTTGTCCGTCCATCATATGACGTGATGAGGCGGTGCTTAATGGCTTGCTCTTTGGAGACCTTGCTAGCGAGCAACTCAGCAACAGAGCGAGAAGCCTGTGCAAAGGCAAATTCAAAAGTCTCCCAAGAGCAAGGCATATTGCGCACTTCTGTTGCAAAGTATTCCACTAATAGACCCAAGTCCAAGCAGTCATAGCTGAGGGCCAGCAACACAAAGGTGGCATCGAGTTGTTTGATGCAGTCCACCACATCATCTTTGGTGTCCTCTACAAGGTCAACGGCCAGTGCCAGAAATGACTTCCGTTCATAGGAGGGCGTAAGGCCGACGGGTGGTTGAGGTTTGCTAGAACTAGAGGTCCTGACAGTACAGAGTTGCGGTTGGGAGTCCCCTTGAGCCTGCATCCGGGCTATTTGCAAGGGGGGTGGGTTAGGGTCAGTCACAGCAGCTGTGCTGCTGCAGTCAGTTTTGCTGCGGAGAGTCGGGTTAACTTGGTCGAATGATGCCACCTGTGCCGGTGGCCGTTGCTTGGGCCGATAGGTTTGTGCGACTCTCTTGGGCCGAAGCGTAGAGGAGTCGGATGGTTGGGGCTCTGGAGAGCACTGCGGCCTATGGTCTTGAGGTGTTGGGGGATCTGGGTTGATCAGGCTTGAGGGTGGCATAGGACTAGTGCCTTTGGCCGTAGGGGCCTTAGGGATCCACAATGAGGCATTTCCCTCATAGTAGCCTTGCGCACGCAAGAGGGTTTTAGGGACCCATATTTGCTTAATCACGCGGCGCTTCCGGTGATTGCGTCTTTGTTTCCTAGATTTAGAGTTGTAGGTCTTATGCGGACATGCGCATCTAGTCCTAGGCGGTTCTCGAGGCTGTTTAGGCACCCATTGGAAGCGAGGCTGTTGGGCCCTTAATTTGGTTGCTACGGTCTGCGGTTCATGGGAATCAGGGAGCGGCAGACGCGCACTACCCCCCTCCTTAGTCTTGCCTACGGATGTTTCTATCGGTGGCCCTGCGGACGGTGACGGTGTTACGCAGCCCTTGCTAAAGGCTGTGACAATGAGCACATTGCCGATTGCTAGATGGATGCATTGCGACTCATAATCAACATTGCAGTGAGTCTTCTTTTTAAAGGTTTGCCCGAGCAGTGACTCCATGCCTGCGTCCGTAGCACTCGGCAACACGTAAAACAGCATTGGGACAGTCTCAGACTCGATAGAAACGGCGACTCTGCACTTGCCGAGAAGTGCATAAGATTGAGCCCATTATGGGCTTAATTTGACAGTTGTGGGTTGAAGTAGTGGTTTGCTAATTTGGGTCCAATGCTTGTGCATTAAGACATTGAAATCTGCTCCCTCATCAATCAAGGTGTTGAAGGAGCATGTTTGCTTGGTAGTGACCGTGACATGGAGGTAGGCGGGTTCTACAGCTTCCTTCTCATTCTCGTAGATTTCAGTGATTGTGGCTGCTCATATTTTGACCAGTGGTTCTAACATTGGTGGTTCATACAAAGGATGAGTGGGAGGGTAGTACTTCTTGAGACGGTTGCCATTGAAGAAGCCTATTCCTTCATCGTCTAGGGTCTCAAGCTCGACATTACCGGTTTGGTTGATTGCCTGAACCTTGAAGGGTCCGAGACCTCTAAATTTCATCTTTTGCTTATGTCCTTTAACTGAGTAGAGGAGCACTAAGTCACACTGCTCAAACTTGCGCTGCTTGACATGCTTGTCAAACCAGCACTTACGTCGGGCTTTCTCGTAGATAAGTACGTGGGTGGCTAGAAGACGAGTTTCTGATAGGCGTTCCAGTTTGACCAAGCATTGCGTCCATGCTTCCTTCCCTTCCCATTGTTCTTGGAGTGCTATTCTTAGGCTAGGGACGAAGAATTCTAATGGTAGAATTGCTTCAGTCCCATAGGTCAGCCTAAAGGGGGTTTGGCCGACGGCTGTTTTATAAAGCTGTGCGGTAGGCCCACAAGGCTGCCATCAACTTGTTGTCCCAGTCGCTTCGTGAGGCTGAGACTACTTTAGTTAGGACGTTGATGAGAACTTTGTTAGTTGATTCCGCCTGGCCATTAGCCTGAGGGTAGTATGGTGAGGTTTTGCGATGCATGATAAGAAAGGTGGATAGGAGATGTGCTATCACTTCGTTGATGAAGTGTGTGCCTTGGTCGCTAACTAGTTCGATGGGGCAACCTAAGCGTAAGATCACTTGCTCCCATAAGAACTTGGCAGTCGTCCTAGCGTCATTTTTTCGTGTGGCTCTCGCCTCTGCCCATTTCATGAGGTAATCCGTGACCACCACGATGTACTTGGCTTGTGAGTACTGCACCGTGGGGCTGATGGGTCCTATGAAGTCAATTCCCCATTTTTCGAAGGGTTGGCGAGCAATAACTGGGGTTAACTCCATTTGATCCTTACGAATCAGGACTTTTGTCCGTTGGCACTTGTCACAATGCTTGACGAATCGCTTAGCGTCACGGAAAAGTGTGGGCTACCATAGTTGGGACTGCAGCACCTTTCGTGTTGTCATGTCTCCACTAAAATGTCCTCCTGTTATGCCGTTGTGCGCCTCTAAGAGCACATCGTGCATCTCATGCTCACATACGCACCTACGCAACAATCCATCTTGCCCCAGCCTATAGAGTTGGCCTGCAATCAGCTGGTAGGGCTGGATGTTCAGGATCAAGAGCCTAAGTTTTGCCTTTTCTATTGGTCGCTCAGGTAGTCCGTGCTCCAGCACTTGGACTATGTCGTCTGCCTAGTATGGCGTCAGATCAGCCTTAAATAGATCTCTCTCGCTGGACAGGTGGAATAAGTGGGCGTCAGGTAACTTGTCAATGATGCCCTGTCTAGCGGCTTCTCCTGTGGGTATATAGGACATGTGATCAGCCATGTAATGCTGTTTTCCCTTTGGTACCACCACGAAGAAATCGAACTCTAGGAGTAGGAGGAGCCATCGAGCTATGTGTCCCGTAGCACAAGGTTTGTTCACTAAATAGAGCAGGGCTTGATGGTCCACGAAGAAGATGAAAGGGGTGGCCAATAGGTAATGCCGGAACTTCTTCACGGCGAACACCATGGCTAATCCCTCTCTTTCTGTTGTTGAATAATTCATCTCCATCTCAGTGAGTTTCCTGCTAGCAAAGCTCACTGGGTAATCTAGGTTATGCTCACCAAGTTGGCACAACACTGCCCCCACGGCAAACTTAGAAGCATCGATGTGTACGTGGAAGGTAATGGTCCAGTCTGGGGCTTGTAGAATTGGTGCTATTATCAGAGCCTTTTTCAATTCTTCGTATGGCCGTTGGCATGCCTCAGTCCACTCGAAGACAATCAACAGCTTGTACAATGGCTTGGCGATCAGAGCGTAGTTTAGCACAAACTGTTGATAGTATCCTGTGTGACCTAAGAAGCATTGAACTCCCTTGTAATTCATTGGGGGTGGAAGGTCAACGATAACCCTGACCTTCGAGAAGTCAGTGGCAATGCCGTTCTTCGACACCACGTGTCCTAAGATGCATCCGTGCTTCACCCAAAACTGACATTTCGAGGGGTTCAAGGAGAGACGATATAAGCGGCACCATTCAAAGACTGCGCAGAGTTTGTCTAGGTGTTCGATCCAGGTCAAATGGACACATAGATCGTCGACAAAGACCTCTAACTCCTTGCGAAGCATGTCTTTGAAGATGGTGCACATGAGGCGTTGGAAGGTGGCAGGGGCATTGGTCAACCCGAAGGGCATGACTATGTATGCAAAGACGCCCCACTTAGTGGCAAAGGCGGTCTTGTGCCTGTCTGTAGGATGCACTTGCACCTGGTTGTACCCTAAGAAGCCATCCAGAAAACTGTAGGCTTCCTTGCCTGCCACCCTCTCAAGCATGTGCTCAGTGTACGGCAAGGGATAGTTGTCTCTCTTTGTAGCAGCGTTCACCTTCTTGTAATTGACGCACACTCGAATTTTCCGTTCATCATCACAATGACTATGGGTGATACCCAGTCTGTGTGCTCAATTTTGTAAATGAAACTAACTCTCATCAGCTTGTCAATTTCCTCTTTGACAGCATGAGCATGCTTTGGATTCATGGGGTACGGTCGTTGCTTGACTGGCGTTGCATCCGATGTCATGGGTATGTTGTGAGTCACAACACTCGGATCTACCCCTCGTAGCTCTTCTGAGGACCAGGCAAATACGTCTATGTACTCCCACAAGAGAGCGACAAGACTCAAATCTTCTTCACCAGTCAAGTCATCAGCAATGAACACTGGTCGGGGTATCTTCCCTTCCAGGGCTAGGTTTACCTCCTTGACCTTGGCTGGTCCTTCGATTGGTTCACTCGTCTGCCCTTGACACTTGGCATCTAGTAGAACCACTACCCTATCCCCTTTTTTGAATTTAGTGAAGCGTTTAGGGAGGTCCTATGGCTTTCGCTATTCTTCTGATTGTGCATCCCTGGGGTGCTTTGCCATATCCTGCCTTGATTATCTACGCCTCAGGTGGACGGGCAAGTCCCCCTTGGTGCATCTGGTCATGGGCAGTCTAGGGATCTCTGGGTCGCTATCCGAAGTAACTTTCGATTCAGAGTCAAACCCTCCATCTTTGCTAGAAGAGGTGGTCTCCCCTGGTGGCCGCAATTCAAATGGCGATTTGGTTCTAAGTATTGATGTCATTCCTGATTGGGCTAGGCCTGCTTGCTCAAGGTCTATGGCTCCTATACATTCCAACCACACACAATCACATTTCATGCGCATGACTCCTTGCTCCAGTCTAAGGGCCTGCCTTTTCTGCGGCTTGGCGTCTGCTCGTATCTGCTCAATTTCTCGTCCTTCAGTGTCGTACTCTTTGGTATCCACTTCACCCTCACTCTCATCTCACTGAAGGATTGGCAGTCTTCGTATTCATTGCAGGAATCTTTGTCATTCGACTACCCATCGTCTCCTAGGGCTTGGTCTAGAACCATGGCCCAGTTATACATGAGGTTCAGCTCGTGCACCCTGGTCCATTGCCACTTGGAATACTCTAAGAGATCCTGGAGCGGTTTGAAGTTGGCAGCTGGGTTGCCAGCTAGCTGGTCCGTTAGGTATTCCAGTACCCCCTGGAGTTCCCTTTTGTTGGATGGCACTTGGAAGGTAACAGGCTTAGGCCTTCCATGGAGGCTTGCTACCATCATGTAGACTGGTGTAGAGAGTGCTTCGTTTGTCTTGCCGATCGTTTTGATGGCCTGCTCATATGCCTCATGGTCTGAGAATGGCAGGTCAATTGTAGCGAGAATGTGCTTCCAATTCTGCTCATCCTCTGGGCATGGGATATACTTGGTCAAGGACGCATAGGGCTCCCTGACTTGAGTGTTCCCTTTGAGCATAGCAGAGATGGCGTCTAGATCGACTGGTGAGGTCTTCCAAGTGTCCATCTCTATTCTTACGGCGTCAGTTCTATTGCCAAGGAAGATCAAGCCATTACCCCAATCTTCGATGACTCTAGCATTGCGCATCCAGGGTTGGCCTAATAGGACATCGTAGTCCACTCCCTTCATGACTATAAAGTCGATAGAGAACTGGACACCTGCAATCTTCACTGGCCAATTCTTCAAGACCCCGAATGGCTTCACTCTCATACCGTTTGCTAGCGTGACGTTAAACCTAGCAGCTTCAATAGGTGGTTTTCCCCAAGTATGCAGCACTACATGGCTAAGCACACTAACCATGGCTCCCATGTCTACGATTCCCTTCCTTGTTGTGTCACCTAGGGCTAGGACCGGCAGGATTGCATGCATCTCAGAGCCTTCCCAAAAGATGTTGACGTGCAAAGATTCAGGCATGGAGTGCAGCATTAGACTTGGCAATTGTGTTTTTGCATCCTGGTCTCAAGGGTTTGCCGTGACCTGCTCTTGTGATCCCTTGACCCACAGCTTAAGGTCTTGCCATAGGGCAGGGTGCTGCTTAAGTAGATCTCCCAGGCTAAGTGTTACAAGGGTGGTCACTAGCGTGGTCAAGAGATCGCTAGATACTCGTCCTTCCTTTAGCCTAGACTGTCCGGGTCAATGGCCGCAGCTGATCTGCGGCTCTGTTGCATCTAGGCTTGGTCTCAGCGGCATTGCTTGTGGCACAGTGGCTTCGGCCGACTTAGGTTGAGGCGGTGACATTGGCATGCTTATGTTGGAGAGATCATCGATCTCGTCCTTCATGATGGGTTCAGCATCTTTGAGATGTTGTTGAGCCTCCCTCACCCATTCCTTCACCTTTTCTATGCCCTCTAATTGTCGCTTTGGATGTGGGTATTCCCCTATCTTAGCGCTTCCCTTTTCGGCTGTCTTAGGGACTGAAGTCTCTGCCTCCGCGTTTGAGACTTTCTTCCCAGTAGGTAAAGTCATAGCACTCTCAGTCTTTAATGCGACCTTAGCTTCCGATCTCTTCTTTTTCCGCCTGTGGCTTTTCTTCCCTATTGAGGTCGTGTCAAGATTGCTAGGTCCTGGCAGAGAGATGCCGGCCTGCTTCGTTTGGGCTCGGGTCATAACTCGTAAGGGAATAGGTGTGGCCTCCCCATCGGGGTTTTTGACACCAAACAACCCCAATGGGATGGATGGCGAATTAGCTGAGCTAGAGGACGGCTTCCGCTTTGGGCAGTCTATGAAAAGATGGGTGATTCCACACTCTGTGCACCTTTGGTTAGCCTTGTCCCTGTTTTGCTGCTCTCTTTCAAGGCAGCGTGATGAGACATGACCGGGGTGTCTGCAAGTCCAACAAGTGACTGGATCCTGTGGCTGCCCTCCTAGGCCTCTACCCCGTCCTCATCCTAATGCCATCACTGGCACGGGTCGATAATCCATGAGGACCGCATTGCCCTCGTCGTCATACGTAAGGGTATATATAGGTCTCTTCATCATTCGGCTCCTCCACATAGTGTAATGGAGCATCGCTCGGTGGGTGGGTCACATAAGGACTAGGAGGTCTAGGAATGCCTGTAGGATTTATGTCCATTTTAGGGACAAATGGTTTCATATCATTAGGCGCAGGTAGAGCCAATGGGGCTCCCCTTCCGAAGAATGGCTGCGGCCTGTTTGCTAGATAAGGCTGGCCGTAGGGTTGCGAGTATGGAAGTTTTCATGGTAGTCTGCAATGTGCGACATCGTGGCCGAACCTACCGCAGTTAGCGTAAGGTCTTGACCTAGGGTCTTGACCTAGGGTCTTGACACTTGGCCGGCAAGTGGTTTCCGCCACAGAGCACACACTGGATGTGTGGGCGCGTTGGTTGTCTCAACATGTCTTGTATCTTGGTTAATTCCATCTTGACCTCAGCCAAGCCTTGGTCTGTCTCGGTGGCCTTCCCCTTATCTTGGGATGATGGGTTTGACTGCTCGCTAGAGGCTGACGTTCTCTCTAAGCTTCACGGGTTGGTCTCTTCTAGAGTTGAGCTCCTAGAGCTCTGCTCTTTCAGTTGGTCATTGACTCTGATGGCTTTCTCAAAAACTCTAGCCACCACATCCCACTGCAAGCTTGAATTGCCTGCCAATGCCTTATATAACTCCTCCACATGGGTCACATAGTCGCGGATGTCCTCCTCTTTCTGCTTGAGATTCATCAAGCGTACTAGAAGGTTATCGGAGTATCTGGGCTCGACGAACCTCTTAACGAAGAGATCCTTGAGATTATTGAAGTTGGCTCGTTCCACGGCATCTAGGCTTGTATACCACATCCTACCCTTGTCACCTAAGCAAAGCCTGAATGCTTGTGAACGTTGAGTCTGGTCCTTGAGGCCATTGGCTTCGCAAACTTGCTCAAACTGCTCAACAAAGCTGTATGGATCATCATGCGGTTGGTACTTGTCGAGTTTCTTGGTAACAATCGGTATTTTGGCCTGGCTCTTTGAGCCCTGATTTGCCCCTAATCCTGCAAGTAGAGATGTTGCTAGTGCGGTGGCACTCTGCTCTACTGCGATGTTATTGAGCAGCCATTTCATGAGGAGCTCGCTCAATGTCAGGTCTCCTTCTAGCGCTCTCTCATGGTCTGTTCGGTTTCGGCCAGCCAAGTTCAGCACTCGCTGCACCTCATGCAGCTCCATGCTTTGCCTTTGGCTCCTAGCATGTTGATCCCTATTATAATCAGCTATGCCCTGCAATGCCTTGTAGGCTAGCCTTCTCTCCTCCTCTAGGTCTACAATGATTGCATCTGCTGTCCTGCCGCGGTGCTCGTACTGGGCGTGCGCATTGTAACTGCTCACCATCTGTTGTATAGCATCTAGAAATACACTCAAATCAAGCTCCTCATTAGACCGATGGTCTGAGCTTTCTTTTGTCATGGTCGAATTCTTGCACCTCGCTGCGCTCTCGATCAGGTTGAATAGTCGACAGATCCTTGTCATTGGCGCTCCTTGCTTGGTTCTACCCTGCGCTTCACTTGTTTGTCTATGTCTTGGGTCCTCTCCTATTGATGGGTTCCTTGAGTGATTTATCTAAGTGAGTTCCTTTGATTATTGAATACAAACCTAAGGTTATGATCACTTGGTGAGTGTGTCGTTTCTCGTGCACTTGTGCCCAATCAGGCTTTTAGCTTTTTTAGGTGTGCTTCAAGTGTGGAAATTCAATGTGAGTGCCGCAAGCAATTCCTCGGCGTCTTACTCACTCTCGCTCGTTTCAGGCTTGATAGGCTTTGTTGCTCAAGTCCTGGCCGTTCTAGTGGGTTCTAGGGTTTGCGCTGCTTCTTACTGCTCACTAGGGGGTAGGTCGCTAGGGAGTGCTCCAGCACTGTCCCTTGGTCTTGACTCCTACGTCGGGAACTGCCTACAAGGCGTTCGTCATGTCGTCCTAGAGCGGGTTGCGCTTCCAGTCGCTTGTGGGGGTCAAGTTTTGATGTTTTTCCCCCTTTTTTTTGGCGCGTCCAACTTTGGGAATCGGACGTCCGATTTACCAGTGGTCTGATTTACCAGTAATCCGATTCTAAGAATTGGACCAGGTGGGTCCGAGTTGAGTAGTCCGAGTCTCTGAATCGGACGGGGGTTAGGTGTCTTATTTTAGAAAATCGGACAAGTGGTCCAATTGGATGGGGTTGGTCCGAGTGTTCGATTCTGGGTGGTCCAATTATGGGCTTGTCCAATTCTAGGAATAGGACCGAACAGGGTGGTCCGATTATTGACGTGTCCTAATTCGTTCGATTGGACGAGGTTGGTCCGAGTCAGTCCGAGTCCGAGCGTCCGAGTCGGAGCATCCGAGTCCAAGTGTCCGAGTTGGAGCGTCCAAGTCCGAGTGTCCGAGTGTCCGAGTCGGACGGGTTGGTTCGATCGGACGGTTGTCCGAGCGTCCGATTCTCAAAATCGGATGTCCGATTCTGGGAATCGGACATTGAGTCGGGTGTCCAATTCCGCCGGCCCGATGAACTTTCGAGCACGGATTCGTCCAAAATCTCCAGATATCTATGACTATAGACCACAAAATTCACCAGTAATGATGTTGGAGTGGTGGGGGAGAGATCTATGTACCTGGGGATCGCCGAATGCAACGTCACTCCGTGCCCTGATCGATCGAACGGTCGCCAAAGCTCTCTCTCTCTCTCTCTCTCTCTCTCTCTCTCTCACTCTCAGCTGGTTGCAAATGAGGATTCCCTTGCCCTTCCAGAACTTATAACCCTGCTAGTCATTCCCTGGATACTACAGATCACTCTCCTAATGATTCCTACACATTCAAATGCGCATTTCCTCCATTTTCCCCGTATTTTCCCCGATTTTCTCCCTGTTTTACAGCAGCAAACCCTCTACCTCTCAGGTGCAATTTCCTACTGTTAACCTACTCTAAACACAACATAAATCAGAAGCAAAACACTGCACTAATTTCTCCATGTTTTCCAATCATCAAACAACCAGAATATCCCAAAATACTTACCTGTTTTGAAGATAAAAAATACCCAACTTCCTACCTATCTCAAGCTCCGTTTTGGGGATGAATACCCTACTTCGATGCTCGATATGAGGTGCGCAAGTGCTCAAGCTTGAATCCGTTGGTCCCGGCAACAACGGAACCAAAATGTGGGAGCTTTCGCTCAACCGCCAAGACCCACGGACCGCTTATTGTTTCAAGCGTTCCAAGTGAGCTCTAATGGCTATCTCTCACCTAGCCGACGCACCGTCGATCCTACAAGTGTAGTGAGCTTAACCTTGATGCTCGATCGAGTACCCTCCTCTCTCTTGCACTCCGGTAGCTCCACGATTCTAGATGCTAGCTCAAGCATCCTCAAGCCTCCTCCATCTCCAAGCTCCATCCTCCATAGCCGCGTGTGCAAGAGAAGAGAAGAGAAGAGAAGAGAAGAAGAGAAGAGGAGATGGTGAAGAGCTTCATCCTCTTGATCCCTCACTCTCACACAGACTCACTCCCTCACACTCTCACACCCTCTCTCAAGAGCACACACAAGCAAGAAGGAGAGAAGAAGAGAGGAAGAAGAAGACTCTTTTTGCCTCACACCAAAGAATGAGCTTCTCATTCACTTTTCAACTTTATATACAAAGCCCTAAATCCTTTTTGGGCGGTCATTCCCTTTTCCCTCCTTTACATGGCCTGCCGTAGCCTAGCCCCTTTTTTCCATTTCCCACCATTCTAATTTATCCTATTCCCAACTAGTGCATACACTTTGCACAGGAGTGATCCTGGCACTCTTTTACAAAGATTCGGGGGCACTCCCACATTTTAATGGTGCACCCTTTTTCTCTTTTGTTGTCTCGGGCCAACATCGAGGCTTTCTGAGGGTCATGCTTGAACATTTAAATTTTTTAGGGACTGGTTACCGGTCAAGGTGCCTTTTTTGCTATTTCCGTTTTTTCCATTTTCTGCTCCTCTGTGTTGCGGGAAACACGGTAACACTAATTTGCCAAGTTAGGGTAAATATGAATTGCCTAGCAAGATATTGACCAATCAAATGTGGACAATGGGGTTGTCCAGGATTTATTGACCTTAATGTAAGGAAACCTAAGGTATTGATAAATTGGGTTAACATGGTATAAACTCTAACCCAAGGAAAGAGGGCAAACTAGCAACACAACTTACAAAACCCTTGGGATCTTGCCAAGTTGTGATTGATCCCGGATCGAATGCTAGATGTATTCGGAGAGAAGGAATTATACCTTAGCAGCTGGCCATACAAACGACCACTGGAATGCTTGTGTTTGTACACTTAGGAGCACTGTTTGTTCTTCTTTGCTCAAGGAACTAATGCTGGAAAATAACTAATGCTTCAGGTTGAAAGCCTGGAGGGAGAAGCAGCACCAGTTACCCCCGGCTGTCTCCTTGACCCTATTCAAGGGGGTTTTATGAACTGAAGCAGCTTGGTCTATCCCTTGATGCATATTATTCAAAGTTCGTCTCTCTTTTGAAGTACGCCCCACAAATGGATATGACACAATAGGTGTCGAAGTTTTGTGCTGGATTAAACCCACCCATAAACACCCACCTGGAATCAATGCGCCCAATAGACCTTCAAGACGCGCTCATTCAAGTTGCACCCATAATACAGGAGGTGCAGACCAAGCCCAAAAATAACAAGACTTGGTCTTACAAGGATCAGAACAAGGGAGTGTATAGGTCCCAGGCTAAGAGAGCACAGGGCCAAAACCAGGAACAAAGGAAGAAAGCTAGGGTGAATGCTGCTAACAACTTCGTCCCTGCACAAGGTAATGGCCGCAATCTCTGTTCCTTCCATTGCAATGAGCCTGGTCACTTTAACAGGCAGTGTCCCAAGCTTAGTAGAGGACAACGTCAAGGGCCATTCCAAGGAGCCGCCCATGGGCAAGGAACCACTGCTAGGGCCAGAGGGAGAACTGTTAGTGTTGCCAATAAGGAGCTCGGTGATGAAGAAGATCCAACCATGGAAGCGAACATTGAGAGGGCAACAATTCATGCTGCTCTTCACAAGAAAGGCCCGAATTGCCAATTCTCGGTGATTTAAACTCCATCAGATTATCAAGGTAAAAGCTTCAAAACCTTGGTTGATTGTGGCAGTACACATTCCTTCATTTCACCAGTCTGTGCAAGAAGATTAGGAATAGCCACAATAGATGCACCTATCTTACTTGTGGAATTAGCAAATGGTCATGAGGTCTCTTGTACCAAGAAAACTGCTAAGGTGAAATTCCTATTGGGTGGAAAGTCGACTTCGGTCAGATTCAGAGTAATGAACCTAGGTATACACGATCGATATGGATTGGCTAATACCTAATGATGCCCACATTCATTGTGGAAAGGGACAAATCTTCTTCTGAAATTCTGAAGGGGAACTAGTTACAACTCAAGGAGAGGCTGGTAGGCCAAAAATTCAATTGGCCAAAGCAACACGGTTAATAAAAGGAATTAGAAAGGGGCTATCTATCTAGTTGATTAGGCTAAATAAGATAGATCAGAATCAGGAGTCTAGGGAAGAACCTTCATGGCTAAAGGAATATGCAGACGTATTTCCTGAAGAGTTGACTGAACTTTCTCCTCAAAGGGAATTCGATCATGAAATCAAGCTAGCGCCAAGAGCTACACCAATCGCAAAGAGACCATATAGGATGTCCATCTCGGAAGCGATTGAGCTGAAGGAGCAACTCAAGCAACTATTAGACCAAGGCTACATCCATCCTAGTAGTTCACCATGGGGAGCTCCAGTGCTGTTCCAAAAGAAGAAAGATGGAACGCTTTGGCTATGTATTGACTACAGAGGGTTGAATCAATCAACCATTAAGAACAAATATCCCATTCCAAGAATAGATGAACTTCTTGACCGTCTTCAAGGTGCGAAGATCTTCTCCAAGATTGATCTCAGGTATGGATATTATCAGATAAGGATCAAGGAAGAAGATATCCCAAAGACGACATTCAACACAAGATATGGACACTTTGAATTCCTAGTCATGTCATTCGGGCTGACAAATGCTCTGGCTACCTTCAATAGGTTAATGCAGGATACCTTTAGGCCCTATCTTGATGAATTCGTACTCATCTTCTTTGACGATACCCTAGTCTACTCCAAATAGGAAGAAGATCATGAACCCTAGCTTTGCATTGTCCTTGAAACAATGAGAGCACACAAGCTTTAAGCCAAGAAGAAGAAGTATGCATTTTTCAAGCGACAGATTGAATATCTGGGATTCATTGTATCAGCGGAAGGAATTTTAGTAGATCCAGAGACATTTTGGAATGGCCAACTCCAACAACTGTCAAAGAAATTTTTAGTTTTCTTGGATTGAAAGGATGGTACAGGGTCTTTATCAAAAACTATGCTTTGATTGCAGCACCGCTGACCGATCTACTGAAGAAGCAAGTATCAATTGTATGGTCACCTGCTAAATAGTCCAGCTTTGACAAACTAAAGCAAAGCTTGGTATCAACACCCATCCTGAAATTTTTGGACCTTAGTAAGGAGTTTGAAGTGATAACTGATGTTAGCACACTTGCCTTAGGATGTGTGCTTATGCAAGAAGGTCATCCTATAGCATACTCTTCAAGAAAACTGAAGAGCCATGAAATGAATTATGCTACCCACGATTTGGAGCTATTGGCTGTCATCCATACTCTCAAGCTTTGGAGACACTACTTGCTGGGTAACAAGTTTACCCTAGTGACGGATCATAAAAGTCTTAAATGGATTTTTACCCAGAATGAGCTCAATATGAGGCAACGTTGATGGATTGAAGTGCTGGAGGAATATGATTTTAAAATCAAATACCAGCCTGGAAAGGAGAATGTAGTTGCCGATGCACTCACTCGCAAGGCATTTTTGAATTCTCTAATTTTGCAAGATCCATCAACGGCAAGATCTCTAGCCACAAAGGTATCCATGCCAAACAACCCAATTCTTGAGCTAGCTAGAGAAGAGGCAATCCATGACCCAACCTATCAGAAATTGCTAAGGGAGATCCCCAACAAGGATCAAGACCCCAAGCTACAAATAAACTATCAAGAATTCTCTATCAATAGTGGACTTGTCTAGTATAGGACAAGATTATGTATACCGGCAAGCCAATCACTTAAGTAGAAGATACTTTGGGAAGCCCATGACTCCCCTTTCTCAGGACATCCTGGCTATGCCAAGACCCTTAACGTAGTCAGGAAGAGCTATCATTGGGAGAGGCTCAAAGGTGACATTCTCAAATATGTCATGGAATGTTTGTCTTGTCAACACATTAAGGCTGAACATGTCAAGATGCCAGGGAAATTGCAACCACTTGACATTCCCCAAATGAAATGGGAATTCATTAGTATGGACTTCGTTGTTGGCCTGCCCCAATTTCAGGGAGGATACAACTCCATTATGGTTGTGGTAGATATGCTTACCAAGGTTGCACATCTTATCCTTGTTAAGAAAAACTATAAAGCCTCAAATATTGCAAGGTTATTCATCAAGGAAATATTCAAAGTGCATGGGTTACCTAGAAGAATCATTAGTGATTGTGAATCTCTCTTCACATCACACTTTTGGAGGGCTATCTTCGAGGCCATTGGGACTCAACTCTGTTTCAGTACAGCTTACCATCCCCAAACCGATGGTCAAATGGAACGAGTCAACCATCATTGAAGATATGCTTAGGGCACACTACTGTCACGAACCCAAAAAGTGGATTCAATATTTGCCACTAGTTGAGTTTGCCTACAATGCTTCTTACCAACAAAGTATTCAGATGACCCCTTTTCAAGCATTGTATGGGCACAATTGTCGTAGTTCTTTAAACTTTTCAAATCCAACTTTGAGGATTAAAGCTTCAAAACAACTGCTGGAAGACATGGATGACCAAATCAAGTCAATAAGATAGGACATCCAAGCTGCCAAGGACATACAAAAGGCTTATGCGGACCCGAAACGGCAAGATAGATCCTTGGTTGAAGGTGATATGGTCTTCATTTGTGTATATCCTAAGAAGAGTTCCCTATCCTTGGGTGAATGCAAAAAGCTAAGTCCAAGGTATTGTGGACCCTACAAGATTCTCAAGTGCCTAGGGCATAATGCTTACAGACTTCAACTCCCTGAGAACCTAAAAGTTCATAATGTATTCCATATCAATCTATTGAAAAAGTATATGGCTAACCCTAGTCACGTGCTTGATGATCAACAAGTTGTAATGCTTAGCCAGGGAGTCCTTGAGCTACGGTCTGATAGGATCTTAGATGTTACGGAGAGGCATTTGAGATCTAGGACCTTGAGAGAATACCTCCTCTAGTGGAAAGACTATCCCGAAGAGGATGCCACTTGGATGGATGAAAGTACTCTCAACCAACAATACCCCCAGTTCTTCTTGAGATGAGGACATCTCGATTCCTCTAAGGGGGAGAGAATGTAATATTTCCACTACGAAATATTGAAGACCCAATAAAACCCCACGCAAAAGCAGTTTAAAATAATCTCATGCAACGATAAATGTTGGTGGCTAAGTGTTCCCTCCGCCCACATTAATAAACTCCAGCTCCGTGTCGTGTATGGAAGACAGTGGCTAAAAACTCGTAGTTCCATGTGGGAAAACCCTTCATGGAAAAAGACAAATGGATAATGGATAAAATTTTGCAATTTTTTTTACTATTAATCCTCTCCCCTTTAGCCGTTGCATGGCGGGGAGAGGGAGTATGAGGAGTGGGTGTGGAGTAGGAGAGCATGGGGGGAGGAGGAGGCATGCAACTAGCCACATGTGTGGCTATCCCTCCCCCTTCTACCTATATATGACCCCCCCACTCAAGCTTGAGGGGGAGAGGAGGGAATCGTGTGCCACCTGCTGTCGTGAGGAGCCGCCATTACTGCCGCCACCAGTCCATTGCCACCAGGCTGCGCACCCTTGCCATCCTCATCACCATCATCTTCATCATCATTACCATCACCATTACCATCACCATCAACATCCTCTTTAGCATCGTCGACATCTTCGTCCTCTCCAATCATTCTCTCTCCACATCATTCTGTGGAACAGAAGCTTGGAAGATTCTTTGGAAGCTTCCATTAAAGGCCTCCATAAGCCTTGTTTACGTGTGCCTTCCCCGGTTTTTAAAACCATGTCCACCAGTAAGGCTAGTGTCCTGCACGAAGGAGGAGATATCGGACAGAAGTAGCTTTGTAATGCGTAAAGAGAGCCAAGAGGAAGTTGCTGAACTGAGATTTAATTTGTCAATGGCTCCCAAGAAAATGGTGAGAGGCACACACGCAGGAGCTTCCACCCCCAGTACACATGTGGACAACACCTCGAACCTCAATGCCCAGGTTATTAAAAAGTAATTCCACATGAAAGGATGCATTAGGCATGCTTAATTTTTGTAGGGAAGTTATAAATGCATTTATTCATTAGATTTACAAAGTTGAGTGCATGTCGAATATTGGAATTGCTCGCACTCCCGTGGGTAAGGGTAGTTGCAATCTTCTTGAACTTATAATGCATAACTTAGAAGATGATATTGTGCTAAGAAGGATAGAGCTTATGTTGCATGATGCACTTATGAATTAAATTCATGGTCTGGTTCATATAGAGGATTATCTTAGATGCCCATTGAATGATTTCCAAATCATCGCAGTGCATGGAAAGGAATTACAAACTTTGCAAATTGCTTGCGAAGATGGTTGCATTTTAGGTAGGGTTAAGTGCTAAAGGAAGGATAGACTCATGGTATTCGCTTATGCATGGAGTCCTTCTATCAAAGTTTGAATGCATCTCATTAAAAAATATTAAAGCTTTGATTTCGTTGCATCAACGTAGGGTTTATACAAGTTAGCACTGAATTGTCAATCATTATAGTTTAGGCAAGGAAAAGTAGTGATCATTGTAGATCTTATAGCTGCATAGAAGGAAAAAGTCTATGAATTGCATATTTGCATGGAATGATGCATCTCACCTATCTTGCAGTTGTTTACATCTTAGGGAAAGTATTTGCATCTCTAAGGAAAGATCACCTATTGTCGTTAGACAATTAAATAACTTGTAATTGTGTAACCCACATGGGAATCATAAAGGTACGATTAAATTGCATATGACGATCACCTCAAAGTGCTTAGTAGGACATTCACGGAATGTTGGGGTTAGCTAAACGCTCGTGCAAGATTGATCTAGGGTTCTTACCCTAATGATCGAATGGCCAAATGCTAGATTTCCGTAAGGAAATTAGGAACCCTAGGGCCAAAGTGTTATCGGCCTAGTGGGGTTAGGGTTGGATTAGGTCAAGAGCACATCCCAAACCCTACATCTTGACCAAAGGTATTCTTGACCAAGGAATACCATGTGATGGGAAAATTAATCCCACAAGTTAGGTGTGACACTTGTCTTGTGCAACAAGTTGCAACGTCGCATGATTTTGTGACTAAATCACAAAATAGTATTGCCACTCCTTAGAATAAGGTTGGTGAGTTCTAAGTGCAAGTCTAATTTGCAAGAGGATGAGTAGTCATCTTGCTACATCACCCTTCTTTGAGGCTAATTTGCCAAGTTAGGGTAAATTTGAATTGCCTAGCAAGATATTGACCAATCAAGTGTGGACAATGGGGTTGTCCAAGATTTATTGACCTTAATGTAAGGAAACCTAAGGCTTTAACTAATGCTGGAAAATAACTAATGCTTCAGGTTGAAAGCCTGGAGGGAGAGGCATCATCAATTACCCTCGACTGTTTGCCTGACCCTATCCAAGGGGGTTGTTAGCCGTGCCGGGTACGTGGACCGAACCCGCCGCAAGAGGTCTCTCCGTGGGTGCTACTTGGAGCAGGAGGACGCTTGGGTGCCAGGGGGGGCTCTGGCCATAAATCCCTTACCTCCGGGTCTTGCACAAGAGGCTGATGTGACTCAAGATTGTTGGGGGTAAAGGCTCCTCTGCCTGGCCACCCGTGTATTACTACACTGACAGTCACCGCCACTGCACACTACAGGTGGCGGGCGCCCATCACCATTCCTTTATTCTTTATTCTTTTAGTGACAGTTTGAATAAAGGAAGGCCCAGTCACACATTGTGACTGTTGGAGTTCCCATTCCTAGTCTCTCCCTTTCTGGCTCTTGCTCTCCCGCCATAGCTCTCGAGTCCAATCTTCGATCCATCGCTCCCTTTCAACTAGTATCAGAGCTTTGCTTTCCGACTCT